>NC_056732.1:168839387-168891887 GCF_019279795.1 Protopterus annectens
TTTGAAATTAATATTGTTTCACTCTTTGATGTTACCCAAAAGTGCTGTCTGCAGCACCCGCAATGTGTCCAGTAATGACTCTTCCTGGAATTTGTACAGAGTTACATGTATTGGTAGCATAATTAAATAGGATGGCAGACTTTTTTTAAAGACCCATTGCTACTCCTACTCTTGGGATCTATCTGTGTATCTTTCTTCTTCATTGCTCTCGTTCTGCTTGCAAATCCCGATATTCTATGACTTTGTCTCTCTCTGTACTTAGGACTTTGTAGTCAATTGGGGTGACTGTTTCAGTGCTACTTTTCTTGTCATTTCTTTTTCTGGACCACTATGTCTGGTTTTCTAGCATCTGTCTGTTGAACTATTTGTTATGGATGAATCCATGTGATGTAGACTTCATTATTTTCTGTCATGCTTTGTGGCTCATGTTTCCAGTGTTTTTCAGCCACTCCAGTACGATAATGTTTGCACAATCCCCAGTGCAACACACTCACCACATTATTATGACTTTCAATGTACAGTCCTTCTGCAATTAGTCTACTGTTTGAGTAGTGTTATGTAGTTATAGGCCTGTATTACATTGACGAAACTTTGTAGAAAAATCAGACCAGTCTGTTTCACTCCAGTTCGAAGAAAGCTGTTGCTGATTGGCTTTCTGTCTGCATGTCTTTCTCTGTCTCTCTCGAACAACTGTGCAGAGAAGCACATTTCTGGTTAAGTGTACACCAGACCTAACTGCCCTTTTTTATTTTGTTAGTGTCTTGTTACTGCTTTTGAAGTTTGAGGCAACAGCCTTGTCTTTTTTGCATGTTTTTTATTAAATTCTGGTTTAAGTTAAATATGCATTTTAAAGCTGGGGGTTACTGCAGCTGTGATTGAATGCGTTGGGAAGTGCTCCCTCTTTTTTTGGAAAATTAATGGTCTGGGACTTTCCCTGAAAGGTGAAGAATTGATGAGGAAAAAATTGAAATAAATACTTTAGAGCGTTTGTGTGAGGAATTCGTCAAAACAGTGGATGTTGTGTAGTCCAATCTCACCTTCATTTTACCATTCGTCTACTTTCATCAACGCCCCATTTGATGATTCCTCATTGTTTGGTTCCAAGGTGAAGGACACATTCACTCGGTGTGAGCAAGAAGGAAAGACGGCTTTCTACCGTGGGAGTACATTTTACTGTTCCCTCTCGACCATACCCCAAAGGGGTGGTAAAATGTGGTTCCAAAAGTTCCAGAGGGTCTTTCTGGACACACAGGGCGAATCCTCTTTCAGAGGCAGAGGAGGAAATGGGAGATGTCGCCCTAGAGGCAGGGGCGGTCTGCAATACCAGCAAGGCCGTGATTCCTTTCGGGGACGGCCTTATCTGCATTCCTTATTTGAGGCCCGACTGCATTTCTCTGGGGCCGGTCAGCGATCGCATTTCTTTGTATCCAGAAGCCTGGCTAAATATCACTCAAGACAAGTTGGTACAAAGAGTTGTTACCAGAGGCTATATAATAACCTTTTCCCTTCCATTTGTTCCCAAGATCATCACAGATGTACCACCCAATCAAAGGATCAGGCAACTGTGGAAATCAACAAGTTGCTTTTAAAAATAGTCATCCAGTCCATCCCAGCAGACCAGATAGGATCCGGGACTTACTCCATGTTCTTTTTAGTGCCAAAACGAGCCAGAGATTGGAGGCCAATATTGGACCTCAGCAGGTTAAACTAATCCGTGAAGGACAAGTTTCGTATGGTAACTCTCTGCAGTCGATACTCCCGTTGTTAGGGAAAGACTATTGGATGTGCTCTCGATCTCCAAGACGCCTACTACTGTATAAAAATGGACAAGGCGTCCAGGAGCCATCTACGCTTCCGGCTGTGAGCCAATCATTATCAGTTTCGTGCTCTGCCCTTTGGTCTCACCACAGCCCCCAGGGTGTTCACCAAATGCATGGCAGTAGTGACAGCTCACGTGAGACGTCAAGGATTCCAGGTGTTTCCGTATTTGAACTGGCTCCTGACCGCCTCCACCAGGCATCTACTCCTCCAAAACAGAGACGCTACTATTCAACTTTGTGCTCAGTTAGGGATCTCCATAAATTGGGAAAAATCTGCATTATTGCCCTCTCAGTCTGTGATTTTTATAGGCGCAGAGGTAGACACAGTGAACATGACAGCTCGTTTTCCCGCCGACAGGGCACAAAGCTTAATCCTTCAAATTCAACGTAGTCTTCTGTTGCGGAAGGTCAAAGCGAAGTGGTTTCTTCAGCTCCTCGGGACTGTGGTTTCCACCACTCTATTAGTACCATTAGCCAGGTTGCACGTGAGAATTCTCCAGTCGCTTCTGTCTTCCCAATGGTCCTTCCAATATCTCCCGCTGAGTCATCCTATCCTGCTGACGGAATCATGCAAGAAGGACCTGCTTTGGTGGATAGCTCCCTACCAGTTGATCACGGGCGCTCCTGCCCAACCCGTTACCACTGTGACCATAGATGCCTCCTAGATTGGGGGGGGGGGCATTATCTCGGCAGGATTGTCCAAGGCACATGGCAAGAACACGAGGCTCACCTGCATGTCAATGTTCTGGAGATGGGGACGGTGCTCCTGGCGTTGCAAGCACTTCAAGACCTTCTTCCTCTCCGGACTACTGCGATACAATCAGACAGCATGTCTGTTTGGTATATCAATAAACAGGGCGATACCAGATCTTACCCGCTCTGTCTAGAGGCCATGCGAGTTTGTGAATGGGCGATTTCTTCCCAGCGCTTTCTGGTTGCAACGCACATTCCAGGGACGACCAACGTAATAGCCGACAAGCTCAGCCGGGCGATCCTACTGCCTCAAGAGTGGTCTCTGAAGCAGGAATCAGCGGAACAGATTTTCCACAAATGGGGACAGCCTTGCTGCGACCTGTTTGCCAGCCCAGTCAATACCAAATACCAGTTATTTTTCCCTCATTCCTCCTCCGGGGGAGACGCCCAGAGACGCTCTGGCGCATGATTGGCTCATGAGACTTCTGTATGCTTTTCCTCCATTTCCTCTCATTTCCAAAGTGATTCAGAAAGCCAGTCAGCTGAGAAGCAAGTTGATCCTCATTGCTCCTTACTGGCCTCGTCAGGTCTGGTTCCCTTTTCTTAATCCTCTTCTGGACGATCCTTGGATCCTGGACCCAGCTCCAGATCTGTTGACTTGCATGTCAGGTTTGCTACATCCCTCAATCCACACCCTCAGGTTGACAGCGTGGCTGCTCCTCTTCCATCCCTTGTCAGGCTTCATGATGTATCATCTTCAGTATCACATATTCTTATGTCCTCCCATAAACCTTCAGCTAGGAGGCTGTATGGCAGTAAATTGAAAAGATTTTCTATTTGGGCACAGAAAATGAATGTAGATCCCTACACTGCTTCCAGCCCTGTGATTTTGGATTTTCTCTGAGCTTTTTCAACAAGGAGCTGCCGCTGCCACTATCAGAGTCCAATTGACGGCGATTTCTCATTTTCACTTAGGGTTTCCAGATAATTTAATGTCTCATAAGCTATGTAAGACCTTTTTGAAAGGAATCACTCTTTTGAGACCACCACTGCAAGAACCTGTGGCTTCTTGGGATTTAATTTTGTGTTGTCCAAACTGATTTCTCCCCCTTCTGAACCTTCACACTCATCTTCATTGAAATTTTTGTCTTGGAAGATGTTTTTGGTAGCTATTACGTCAGCTAGACTGATATCGGAGCTACAAGCCTTGTCTGTTAAGCCACCTTATTTGATCTTTCACAAGGACAGGGTGTCACTGCATACTAATACCTCCTTTTCCCCAAAGTTTGTTCCCCTGCTACCTTAAATCAATCCATAGAACTCACACTTTTCTTCCCTAATCACTGTAATGCAGCTGAATACCGTTTTCATCAGCTGGACATTCATAGACAACTACGTTTTGATTTACAGCTGACCAAGGAATCTAGGAAATCAGATCAACTATTCATTTCCTTTTCCAGATTGGGCTTAACAGTTTCTAAAGTGACACTATCTAACTGGATTTCCAGTTGCATAGCTTTTATCTACAGTTTGGAGGCAGACCTTTACCCTGCAGGATCAAGGCTCATTCTACCAGGTCGCAGTCTACCTTTGTAGTCTTTTAAGCCAGGGTCCCACTTGATAATTGTGCAGCAACTATGTGGGCTAACCCTCACACTTTTATTACACATTACAAATTGGATTTAGTTTCCAGGGGTAGAGCATCCTTTGGCTTCACGGTACTTAGGAGTATTTTCCAGTGAGCCACCCAAGAATAAGGCGCTAGGGTCGTTATCTCATATGTAAAAATGAAGGTGAGATTGGACTACACAACATAAAGAAGTTATGTACTCACCATAACATTCCATGTTGGTAGTCTATCTCACCCTTCATTTTTACCAACCCGCCCTCCTGCCCCTATCCTGGAAGATCTGGAGATAATAATAATTTGGTTATCTTTGGTTGGAGACCCTTTAGTATTGGTTTGTCTGTTATGGATTTTTTTCTTCTAGTGAGCAGCAAACAAGATCTGGGGTTTGTACTGGTGCACTGTGTGATACCTGCTTAGCCATGAGCCAACCAGAAGTCTTCAAGCTTGTATATCGGCCGAGTCGAATCGAAACTGAGGATCGGCTCCGAACCCATATGTAAAAATGAAGGGTGAGATGGACTACCAGCATGGATCGTTATGGTGAATACATAACTTCTTTATTTTAACTTTTTTTCTTTTTTAGTCTACACCCATTTCCTCTTATGATTAGCTTGTATGTTTCGTGTTGGTCTTTCATGTAGTGTTGTACAGTGAGTTTGAGAGAATACATAGTTATTTGCAGCTCAGTTTTTCCTTGTTAGGGAGAGGCATGAGCTGCAGATGCATTTTTTCCGTAGGAAAACTAGCTAATGTCACTCCATTGGAAACTGAAGGACTGGTAATAACATAATTTTTTTATAAGACCCTTTTAAGAGAACTTCTCGACAGGCTGCATGATAGCTGTTCATGGTCATATAGAAACTGTTGTAGCCAAAGACTGGACCAGGTTTCCTGGAATGATAGTGATTCTGAAAATATTTGCTCCAGATTTCTGTTGGCATTCCAGATTTTAATTCATTTTATTTTTTTATACAACCCAGAAATTGTTTGGTTTTCGGGTTTCAATTCTCACCCCTTTATAAATGTCTTGCTACTTTCATTCACAGATCAAGGGATATGTACTACTTGCATACAGTCTATTCCTGTATTCACCACAGAAAGTATTACTTAGAGTGGTGCATGTAGATCAGAGTGTGTGTATGCACCTTTAAGAAGCATTTCCAGATGTAGTACATGCATGTAAATAATGAGCATATGCAGGCAGCAGTGCCATTTTGAGAGAACAGCCAGAGTGTTGACATGTATGAGTGTGGTAGTCAATCTGTTTATAAGTTTGTTACAAAGCCTCATTTCTGATGTGTTTGTGTGTAGTAAAGCTGCTTCAACTGTACCCACAAATGTTCGTCTGTTTTATCCTGACCAGACGAACGACCTGGTGTCAAAACCGGGATCAGAAGAACAACTTCTTCAAGCCATGAGGTGCAGAATTGAAGGTGAAGGCAGGCTAAGCAGGTTGAGTGAAACAGAGCTCAGACAAACAAAAAAGGGCCAGAAACGAGCTAAAGGTAAAGAAAACTGTACAAATTATTTATTTGGCAAAGAAAATGAAACCATGGATTTGTAAGGCACAAAACGCATTATTAATCAAACAAGTAGCACAGAAACGTATTAAGCAAATGAAAGGCACAAACTGCATTATTAAACAAAATGTTTGAAACCACGATATTTGGTAAAACTAGCAAAACTATTCCTATGGTCCTCCTAATTACCTTTGGTTTGCATAACGAGCATGTTTAAAGTAAAACGGGCACAAGAAAAGTATAATGAGCATGATAAGAGATTAAAAGGGGATAAACGAGTACAATAAAAGGGCAAAATAAGCTTAAAGAGCAAGGCAGCTGCATGTATTTTAGTAAAATACTTTGGACACAAACTACTATTTTGCATTAACTGAAGCCATTCAAAGCATAACTAGTGTGTTCAAAGTATCTCAGTGTTTTCGCTTTATTACGGTGCAGTTATTTCAAAGAGTTTGCTGTGTGAAAGTACAGTTGTATTGCAAAGTACGGCCATTTCGAAAGGTTTCTTGTGCTATGTGTATTTCTTTGCAGAGTGCTGCCATTTCAGTGCGTTTCTTGCACACTGCAAAGTTATTTCCCACAGTACAGCCATTTTGAAAGGCTTTTGTCTTGTGTACAGTTTATTTGCAAGGTGCATTCATCTCAGTGTTTCTTACTCTGAGCTTCTTCTGCAATGTACACTTTATTCACAAAATACAGTAATTTCAAAACATTTACACTGATAAGGAGTGGTATCAAATACAGTGATTTTAAAGTGTTATTGTGCTACGGAGATTTATTTGGCAAAGTGCAGTTATTTCAAAATGTTTGTTGTGCTATTGGGCATAATTACAAGTACTGGCATAAAGTTCTGGCTTACATTTGTGTGTATGTTCGTACATGATTTCAGGCACTTTCACTGATGTGTGTTGAGATAGCAGAGGCATTTTGCAGACCAAGTCCACTTGTGTTTGATCATAATATAGCAGAGAATTGGAGAGTATTTGAGCAAGAATAATGTATTTTCATGCAAGCAGCTTTTTCTGACAAAGATGCACGCACGTACGTAGGCATTCATTTTGCTTAACTTAGCTGGGCCAGAGGGTATTGAAAGAGAGCGTTCATTTGTGTATGCACCAGAAGTATATGCGGGGGGGTGAACAATCATATTGTGGTATTGGCTTAATCAAGAGAGGACTCTGAGTGCTTGAAACATAAATTTAGATAAATGTGCAGCCCCCAGACAAATGTTACATTAGAGACACTTATTTTATACATGAGACCAAAAGCCAGGAAAAACTTTTGCAGCTTATATCACTGACTTGAGAAATAAAGCTAAAACATGCAAATTTGGTGACTTGAAAGATGAGTTAATAAAGGACAGACTTGTGTGTGTGGTGTTAATAGTGCTGCAGTGAGAGAGATTTTGCTTCCTGACCATGATTTAACATTATAAGCAAAGCCATAGAGATTTGTCAAATCCATGAGCTCACAGAAAGGCACACAAGTTTGCTTACAAGTGATAAGAGCATGATTTCAGCAACCTCTAGAGCAAACATGGACAGCATGCAACACATGGCCAGCAGAAGCAGGCCTAAGCACATGGCAGCTGCAACCCCTGCGGATGTGTCAGGGAGAACCCGTAGCTTTGTAGCAAGTTCCAAGACTAGCTCAGTAAAAAGTGCATGCTCAGAGTATGAGTGAGTCAGCAAAACCCAAGTCACTTATTAACTGTCATAACTGTGGTGCCAATCATGAGTCTAAAAGAGAGAAGTGCTTAACATTTGGTCAGCAATGCCACAAGTGTAAAAAAATAGAATCATATTCAAATGTTTTGTAAATTAAGCAAGCCTCAGTCAGGTAAGAAAGGTGTCTCAAAAAAGCAAGTTGATCATTTAGAGAGCTGCAACCCTACTTTCTGTATAAATGGTTATCAGTTGTTGGTGAAAAGATTAATGCAGTAGATTTATTGGCAAATCAAGTGTTTTGTACTGTCCTGATCAATGGTAAACCCACAGAGCTCAAAGCCGACACTGGTTCAAAGTGTAATGTAATGTCAGCAGAAACATTTGCTAGAGTGAGAGCTGGTGAGCAACTTAATTTGGGTAATTGTGTGAAGCTTGTTGCTTATGGAGGTGAAGCGACTCAGACCGAAGGCTCGGTGGTGCTTTCATGCTATTCGGCTGGGAAAAGTTGCAGCTTGCAATTTTATGTAGTCCGAAGACCTGTGCAGTCATCATTCGGTCTCAGAGGCAGCCCAACTTTTTAAGAAGCGTTCTTCTCAAAGAAGTCCAGCTATGATAAAATGAGCAGATTTCTTCGTCCGTTAAAAGGAGAGCAGATTTCTTGGTCTGTTAAAAAGAGAGACAGTGAGGATGCAAACAGTGAAAGGCTTTGATCTATTTGGTCAAGTGAGAGGTATATGTACCGAGCCAGAGTACAGGAGAAACCACAGACATTTTCTTCCTGTATCAGAAATATCGCAGCATCGTACCTGTGATACAGACTCTTGATCTCAGAGCAAACCTAACAATGTTCATACCGAAGAATATGTCTCAGTATCCATTCCCGTTCCTGATGATGTCCCCAAAAGTTGAACATTCCTTGTAGATGCAATTCTGACTTTGTTACACGGTCAGGTCTTATTTCTAGATCTAGTGTAAAATACACAGCAACCTGGACATGATTGTTTTATATTTGTCTAATTTTGTATAATTGCATGTCAAAGAATTAGTTTTATATAATTGCATGTCAAGAGATCATTTCTGTAAATTGCATGTCATTGAGAAATATATTTCTGAAAGAGGGAGGCTGTAAATCAGTGTGTATGTACCTTTAAGAAGCATTTCCAGATGTAGCACATGCATATAAATAGGGAGCACTTGCAGGCAGCAGTGCCATTTTGAGAGAACAGCTAGAGTGTTAACATGTATGAGTGTGGTAGTCTGTTTATAAGTTTATTTAAGTTTGTTACAAAGCCTCATTTCTGATGTGTTTGTGTGTAATAAAGCTGTTTAAACTGAACCCATGAATGTTCGTCTGTTTTATCTTGACCAGACGAGCGACGATGCACCTTTTTTTTCTTGTCTTTGCGTGAGACTGGACCAGTAGCAGTAGAAAGGAAGAGGTAGTGACCAGACGTGATAAATGCCAAAAAGTCAGAGGGGAAATTTAGCATTCTGCTATTATGAAGTGTTCCACATGGTTCTGTATTACTGTTGATAGGGTTTAATTTTTGTTAACTTGCATAGATATGGAAAGTTAAACACCATAGGTTCATAGGTAGGTACTAGGCTATCAGCCCTGGGGCCTATACAAGCCCAGCCAAAAAGGTACCCTGGCTTTTGCCACCCAAGAAAATTATTTTCCTGTGCCACTGTCGAGCAGAGCCACAGAGGTGATCCCCGGGGTGAATTTCCTGTTTCCCATCCAGTCATCAAGATATTTCTTGAAGAGTGCTAATGAGGAGCTTTGTTTGACGTAGATAGGTAGTTTATTCCAGAGTATGGGAAGTCTCTGGGACAGGAATCTATCCCTCCAGCATGTTCTGTTTATTGTGGTGACAAGGTTTAGGTCCCTAGAGGGTGTAGCTTGGAGGGATTGGGATTTCTTTAAGTGGAGCATGTCCAACAGCTCTGGGTTTGACATAGCTTTGTATGTTAGGCAGAGATCACCTCTGAGTTGGCGATATGAGACAGAGTAAAGCTGGAGTTTTTTGAGACGGTCTGCGTATGGCATCTGTTTGAGGCCGATAATCCTCTTTATGAGGTATTTCTGCGGCCTTTCCAGTTGTTGTAGATGTCTTGTGAGTTACATACCAACAGGGGCATTGTACTCTATAATTGGTCTGAGTGACGAGTAGAGGGGGGAACAATGACCTCTTTTTTTTTTTTTTTTTTTTTTTCTGGATGAGAAACCTTTTGTGATGGTGTGCCACATAGAAGGATTTCCTGACTACTGTGGGGATGGGATTATCAAAGGAGAGACTACTGTCCACCTGTGTCCCAAGGTCTCTTATCACACTTTCGGTGTTAAGTATACTACCGCCTATGTTATTGTTCATGGGTACAGAGTTTTTACCAAAGGGGATGACAGTGCACTTTTTGACATTGAGCTTGAGGCCATGGCTTTGACACCAGGCATCTGTCTCAGTGAGGCCCTTTTGTAGGATGTCCATATTGTTAGGAGTTTAGATTATGGCTCCTAGTTTGCAGTCATCTGCGAATTTCATTAGCCAAAGACCTTCTGTGTTAGCCTGTACTTCAGAGAAGTAGATACCAAACTTTTAATTTTGCTTAGAAGTGATGCATAAGTCACAAGGTAATTTGGTTTCATTGCCATCTGATCCTTAAAGAATAGGAATTAAAATGGTAGTAGTATATTTTCTCTTTATGTGCTAACTGGGATAGAGTACTGGTCCAGAAGGACTGTTTTCAGGCTCATTCCAGGAAGATGCAACAAAAACAGCTTAATAAACAATTAGGTAGGTTGGTAAGCAAAGCACTGTCAAAAGTGTAAACCACAGTATAGTATAAGTGCAATGTAAAAGTCTAAGCAGTAATAGCCAACTCGTAACATTTTCGCTTGCCTTTCTCCTGCAGAGGCATGTGACACAGTCTGGTGGCAACCGTAAGTTTAAGTGCACTGAATGTGGAAAGGCTTTCAAATACAAGCACCACCTCAAAGAGCACCTTCGCATTCACAGTGGTAAGTTTTTTTCATTATTTATAGGCTACAGTTCATGTTCACAATGGTAACAATTTTTCTTTATTTACAGGATACTATTACAATTGCCAAAAACTCTCCAGTGCTTTTGAAAAGGGGAATGAATTCCAAAAGTTGAGTAAACAATGACAGATAATGAGGTCATGCTGTGGAAAGTTTTTTTTTAATTAACAGTGAAAACAGAGCCAAGAACTTTTGTCCATTTTCAGCTGAGGTAGACCTTTCTAGAGTTATGTTTTTGTGAAATTGACTGAATGTCTTACTGGAGTAGATAGCCTAGCATTTCTGGCCACCACTAGAACTAGAAGAATGACATGGTCAATTTTAGGGAATTTGTGTCAGTGAGGCTGACTGGATGGCTGCAGCAAGAGATGTTGAGGTAGAGACAGCACCCATAGAGAGGGTGCACCAGATGAGACCAGAGGTAGGGGAACCAAACTTGCTGGGGGTCAAAAAGGTGCAATGAGCATTACCATTGCCTTGCACCTCATAGCTTTCTGATGAAACTTCGTTATCAAGGGGAAATGCATATAGGAGACCTGGGGGGACATTTGTAAACCAGAGCATCCCTCAGTGACTGTTGATGTGGAGGAATCAGTTGAAGTAGCTGCTGCATTTTGTTGTTTAGGTGAGAGGCGAAAAGATCGCAGGAAGACCGGCTCCAGTGACTGAAAATCATCATTGCCACTGAGAGATGCAGACTACACCTGTTCAGTTTGTTCTCCAGTACATTGAAAGTCACAGGTATATGCATTGCCACCAGAAAGCATTTGGAAGTCTTTGCCCACTGCTATATCTTTACAACTTCCCTACCAAACGGATATGAATGGGGTCCCACCCCCGCTTGTCTTTCTGGATGGATATCACACCCTTGGAGAAAGAGTCCTAAAAAGCCTGCAGCATTGAGAGCATCTCCCTGCAAGTCATTGATGTCAAGTCTGGCATCTGTCATCAGCCATGTACCTTCAATCATCTTCCCTTCGTAATGCCCTCCCCAATCTAGAAGAGAGGCATCTGATCACAGTGGCTACTGGGTATGTTGGGATGAAAAGTCGACTACATGTGACTATTGGGGAGGTAACCCACTAATAGATATGGCTCCTGCAAATTAATGTGAGACAGACTGGGAAATGAAGGGGTCACTGCAAAGAGCATTGTACAAATATTCTCCACTGAAGAGCTCTTGTGAAAAATCTTACTTGAGGTACTAAAATGAGAAAGGACCTCTGAAGCTGTCTAAGAAATGTTATTATAACAAAGGTGAAGTTAAACCCCTTAGTAGAAATCTCAAGAAATAGGAATTAGAAACATCAATGTTATTAGAAAAAAATACTCTTATCCAACCCCTAATACTCAGAGCCCTGGAACACGTGTCTTAATGCAAACTCAATCGGAAGTAATCTGGGGACTAGAGGGAAGTATGGGTAGGGGAGGAGCCAGAGCCCTGGATCCAAGCGCTTGAAAAAGCTCCAAGGTGGAATCCAATAATGCATCTTTTGAGCCAGACGGAACAATGCAGCTATGATCTAGCATTATGGTAAGTATATAACTTTTGTTTATTTCACATAAGGCATTTATAATATAGCTTAAACATGAAGATGTTAAGTTGTCTATCTCGCCTTCATTCTTGCTGGATGGGTTCGGAGCCGACCTCGGCTCCGACTCGGCCACTCTAAAAGCTCGAGAGTTGGTTCCACCGGCTCGAGGCTCCCCTTATATCCCACAATGCTAGGCGAGAGTTACCTCAGATCTCGTTTGCCGCTACAGCTTCGAGGTTGGTTGTTTCTACCGGTTCCTGGTGAGTACTATTTTCTTGTTGAAATTAGTCTTTAAAAACCCCTTTAATTTAATATTTTTACTTAGTTTAGAGTAGGTTAGAAAACTTTTATTCCCTACCCAAAAAATTTCCGTTTCTTTCCCCAAGAACCTTTGGTTCTTCCCTTGGGCCTATAGGCCTTTCCTTCCCTAGGGAGTGTGTGTGTTTTATTGTAGTTTTAAATTACTAGTACTACTACTACTTTTATTGTATAACCTGACAGGGTATAACTAGTGTGTTTGTGTGCGTGTTTGTGTACACCTGTTCAGACAAAAATGTCTAAAGAAGCAAAGGTCTCCGGATTCAAGAAGTGTGATGCGTGCTGTCAGAAAATGTCTCTGACAGACGCTCACACTTCTTGTGTCTATTGTCTGGGGCCTTTGCACCTGCAGGACTCCTGTGCTGTGTGCCATGGCTTCAGCCCCAGGGTCCTGCAGGAAAGAAAGAATAAATTAATTCTTAGAGGCTTACTCAAGCCAGAGGATTCCCTGTCTGTTTCAACAGGGAAGCCCTCTAAGGCATCTAGGTCTTCGGCTCCGCAACTGAGCCGAGACCTAAGGTTTCTCAACCTTTGCCTTCATCGGCTCCGGCTGGAGCCGATAAGTCTCAGTCCACAGGTTCTGTGGCCCCTCGGCTCGGCTGGAGCCGAGGTAATAGAGTTCCGTGTCGGCTCCGACCAGACCTTCGGAGCCGACAACTAGGAAGAGGTCCAGGTCACCATCTCTTGGCTCCGTTCATTCGGCTCCAGGATCTCCCCTGCTGTCTGAACGGAGCCAAAGGTCTCACTCCTCTAGGTCATCGAGGCTGTCAGATCATGACCTTCAGAGGGTAGTGAGTCGACTACTTAAGTCCGAGGCACTGGCCCAGATGCTTCAGAGCCCGACTCATCAGTCGATGCCTGCCCCGTCCATCAACTTATTCCTCCTTCGACTCTCTTGAGCTCGGAGCGGGTCGTGTCGGAACCGAGACTGTGATTACGCGGAGCCGATACAATTGTCTTCGGTTCCGTCGTCGGCTCCGTTTCTTCCTTGGAAGAATCTCGGCCGGACTTCCTAGTCGGCTCCGAGGGGTGAGTGGCATCGGACCCTTGTCCGACCCCCTCTCCCTCTCGGGCTTGGCGCTGGTGAGTTTGGCTCCGACATCGGCCTCGAGCCATCACTGTCAGTGCCGAGGGGGGTTCTTAGCTTCTCGGAGCGGGGACCTCTGGCTCTGCCTGACAGGGGTGCATTCAAGGTCATGCGGAGTGTGTTAGAGCCTGGCTCTACTCCACAGTCGGCTCCGTCCGCCCCTCCCTCTATGGTGCCTCAGGCTAAGTCGACTCACTCCCTCATCCCGGACCGCAGAGAGCCAGCTCCTCAGGAGCCCCTGTGGGATTTCATCCTCTTCGAGGCCTCTCCTGATTTGGCAGAAGAGCCCCCTCGGAAGAGGAAGTGTAAGAGGAAACACATTGACTCACCTGAGTCCATCACGTCAGACACAGATTTGGATGATTCTGAGGGTTCCCCCCGTTCCCCTTCTGAAGATGTCTCATTTGCAGACATTCTGGAGATCCTGAAACAGAGGGGAAATTGGCCAGCCCTCAACCCTTCGGAGGACGAATCTGTGTATCGAGGCGTTTGGCTCTCGTCCTTCCACCTCCTGGGTGTCCCCCCCCCCTTCGACCCCCTCATGCAGGTGGTTGCTAAGAAGGCATGGACGGCTCCTGATTCAGTGGACCCCACTCCCAGGAGACCCTCTAAGTTCATAACAGCTCCAGCAGACAAACAATTTTTAACAAAAGGAGTTTCTGTGGATGCTATGGTGGTAGCTGCTGCCACAAAGAAGGAACTAGCTGATTCTTCAGTACCTGTCCATCCACCTAACAAGGAATCTAGGTCCATGGATAGGTACGGGAAGCGGATGTTCTCCTCAGCGACATTTACCATGCGTTCGCTGAACTACCTGTGCCCTTTTACTCTGCTTCAAAGGGACTTGATCAAGGAAGTGAGTGAAATGTTAAAGGATCCTACAGCTGCGGGTTTCCAAGACAAGATGAACACGCAGCTGGCTACCCTTAATTCCATAACCAACTCCTCCATGCGCCTTCTTTCTTACGCGGCTGATGGAGCGAGCAGAGCCGCAGGGACAGGTGTGGCCTTGCGTAGGCACGCCTGGATGCGGCTATGCAATTTTGCGGACCCTTTCAAGACATCTTTCACGAACTCCCCTTTTGATGGATCATCTCTCTTTGGTCCTCAAGTGAAAGAAACCCTGACTAGGTGCGAGACTGATGGCAAGACCCTTTCTGCCGTCGGAGTCCGTTTTTCTACTCCTTCCAGGGCTTACCCCAAAGGCCAGAAGGGTGGAAAGATGTGGTTCCGTAAACAATCTCAAGGGACTTCGCCTGGCGACAGAGTCGTTTTCCACCAGAGGCAGAGGTGGGAATAACAATGGTAGACGCCGCCCTAGAGGCAGGGGGGGTCCGCAGAACCAGGGCAATCGGGAAGCCTTCCCTGACAAGCCCTTTCAGCATCCCTGAGGTGTTGCCCGACTGCCCATCTTCGGAGGCAGTCGGGGAAGATTGTCACTGTACCCAGAAGCCTGGCTATCCCTGACTCAAGACAAATGGGTACAGTCCATCATTTCGAAGGCTATTCTATCCCCTTTCTTCGCTTTCCAAATCAGTCAAAAATCCCTTCCAGATGTTCCACCGCTCAAAGGGATCTAGCAGCTTTGGAAATTTCAAAACTGCTTGCAAAAAGAGCAATTCAGCCAGTGCCAGCAGACCAACAAGGATCCGGAATCTACTCAAGGTTCTTTTTAGTTCCAAAGAAAACAGGGACTGGAGACCGATATTGGATCTCAGTGTCTTGAACAAATCAGTCAAGAAAACAAGATTTCGGATGGTCACGCTGCAATCCATCCTTCCCCTTTTGGGCAAAGGAAACTGGATGTGCTCTATAGACCTTCGGGATGCGTGCTATCACATAAAATGAACAGGCGCTCCAGAAGATTCCTCCGCTTCAGGCTGGGAACCAGTCATTTTCAGTTCAGGGCCCTGCCCTTTGGTCTCACCACTGCCCCCGGGTGTTTACCAAATGCATGGCAGTGGTAGCTTCTCACCTGAGGCGACAAGGATTCCAGGTGTTTCCATATTTGGACGACTGGCTCCTCACAGCTCCCACCAAGCATCTCCTTCTGATGGCCAGAGATTACACTTTTCGCGTTTGTCAAAAGCTGGGTATTTCAATAAACTGCGAAAAGTCTGTTTTGTCGCCTTGTCGTACTATTACCTACATAGGCGCAAATCTAGATACGATAAACATGTCTGCAAGGCTAACACATCAAAGGATATCAGACATTCACAAATTGGTATCACTCCTTCTCAACAACAACAGAATCAAAGCCAGGTTAGTCCTAAAGGTGTTGGGAATTATGGCAGCGGCCATACCTCTCCTTCCATTAGCCAGATACCACATGCGGATCCTTCAGTGGATGCTTTTTACTCAATGGTCATACCAGGAACTTCCAATGTCTCACACCATTGTGATCACGCAGGCGTGCAAAAGCATCTCATGTGGTGGATGTCTTCCCCCCATCTCCTGTCGGGAAGACCTTTTGTTCCACCTCCTCCGGTTGCTACACTGACAACGGATGCCTCCCTGATCGGGTGGGGGGGGCATTATCAGGGCAGGACAGTCCAGGGCACATGGCAACCAAGCGAATGCCACTTGCACATAAATGTTCTGGAGATGAGAGCAGTGCTTTTAGCGTTGCAAGCCCTTCAAGACTCTCTTCCCTTGGGAACAATTGCAATCCAGACAGACAATATGTCTGTAGTGTGGTACATCAACAAACAAGGCGGAACCAGATCATACCCCTGTGTCGAGAAGCACTCAGACTGTGGCAATGGGCGATTTCTTCTCAGCGTTTTCTGATAGCAACGCACATCCCCGGGAAGTCCAATCATATTGCGGACAAGTTGAGCAGAGCTATTCTCATGCCTCACGAGTGGTCTCTGAAAGACTCTGTAGTGAGAGAAATTTTTCTCAAGTGGGGTCAGCCTTGCTGCGATCTTTTGCTACTCCCCAAAACAGCAAGTGCAGAGAATATTTCACTCTATTCCCTTTACCAGGCCCACCCAGCAGAGCGGCTCTAGTCCAAGTTTGGCCCCGGGGACTTCTGTATGCATTTCCTCCCTTCCCACTGATCTCTCAAGTAATTCAGAAAGCTATCGCTCAGAAGGCCTCATTGATCCTCATTGCTCCTTACTGGCCTCTACAAGTGTGGTTCCCCTTTCTACATCGTTTTCTCTTGGAGCGACCGTGGAATCTGGACCTAGTTCCAGATCTTTTGATCCATCAGTCGGGTCAGTTTCATCGCTCCCTCCCCTCTCTGAACCTCACTGCTTGGTTCATCCAGTTCCAACCTTAGCCAGGCTTCCTCAATTATCTCACTCTGTTAGAGATATATTGATAGCTTCCCATAAATCTTCCACTCGAAAGATTTATTTGAGTAAGTGGAAACGCTTCTCATATTGGGCACAAGGAAAGGACATAGATCCTTTCACCGCTTCCATCCAACTAGTCCTTGATTTTCTAGCTGAACTCTTCCATGCAGGTTCATCTCCTCTACACTTAAAGTTCAATTGGCAGCTATTTCTAACTTTCATGTGGGTATTTCTGAATCTGCCCTAATGTCCCACAAACTCTGCAAAGCCTTTTTGAAAGGAGTTTTTCTTCTCAGACCTCCTATAAGAAATCCTCCTTCTCCTTGGGACCTAAATTTAGTTCTTGCTTCTTTGATTCTTCCCCCTTTCGAACCTGCAGCTTCCTGTTCCTTAAAATTGTTATCATGGAAAACTCTTTTCTGGTAGCTATTACATCAGCTAGAAGAGTTTCAGAGCTTCAAGCACTCAGTTGTCGTCCTCCTTATCTTTTGTTTCATAAGGACAGAGTATCCTTACGAACTAACCCGTCCTTTTTGCCTAAGGTGGTCTCTTGGTTCCACTGTTCTCAGGAGTCTGTTCCGTTAGGCCACCCGGGACAAGGTGCTAGGGACGCGGTCCCATCCAGCAAGAATGAAGGCGAGATAGACAACTTAACATATAGAAGTTATGTTCTTACCATAACGTTCCATGTTAGTTGTCTTCTCGCCTTCTTCTTAAGCCCCACCCTCCTTCCCCCTGGCCTGGACAGACCTAGAGGAGTTGTGATCGTGACCTCTCTTTCTACCACCTCTTTCTTAGGCATATGCTGTTGTGCATATTTCCTGGATCAGGATGTAGGTCACCCTTCTTCTTCCTGTTGTTAGAGGTGGACTCTGTTTAGAATTATTCTGTTACTATTATAAGCTGGGGTTAGCTTACAAACGAGATCTGAGGTAACTCTCACCTAGCATTGTGGGATATAAGGGGAGCCTCGAGCCGGTGGAACCAACTCTCGAGCTTTTAGAGTGGCCGAGTCGGAGCCGAGGTCGGCTCCGAACCCATCCAGCAAGAAGAAGGCGAGAAGAAGACAACTAACATGGAACGTTATGGTAAGAACATAACTTCTATTTATAGACCTTGTTCACCTCCTTCCATGCTTCATTGGAATTAATGAAACGTTAAGCTTTTTGTGAAAATGGTCTGTTATGAATTGAATTTGTCCATAATCATCTTGTATATCTGTGTGGTGCACAACCTGCAGCGTGTTTTTACTGCTGACCAAAAACTGAATACTTTGAGCCCTCTGCCACGATGACTGTTTTTCATGTAGTTTGCTCTAGCCCTGGAATTTCACATATGAACAGTTGCATTCCTTCTCCATATGTGCCTTAAACCCCCTCAGTATGTTTAACAGTTTGCATAACCTCTGCACCTCTGACTTTGCTTTGGTCCCTTTAACTATTAATGATATTAATTTGTGAAGGTTTTCTGGTATTTTTCCTTGGCTTTGCATGTCCATTTCTGTTCCCCAATCACTTTTATTTGAAGCCATGGTTTGCTTTGTTGTCTTTGTTTTATGTTGGTCTTCAGTAAACCTGACATGCTGTCTTAGGAAGCAGGTCTTTGGGAACAAAATAACGAGAGGCATTCACTAGCAGAACATGTAGCAGTTTTCCTGGATGGCATTCCATTAATTGTGCCATTCGTTATTCTCCATTGCACCATTCAAAAACAGGACCAGCTCTTATTTTAAGGTGTTTGAACCTACGGATTACAGGTGAGATCTCCTTGAGAATACTTTCTGTCCATTGCAAGGATCTCAGCAAGTGCATCCCTCCCCAGCCCTCACACTTAGGTCAGGCACATCTTTGGCAGCCCTCATTTTTCATGCTGTCTCACTTCCTTGCAGTCTTCATTGGAAAGTCAGTACATATCTTGACAAAAGAAAAGGCTTAAACCTGTCAGTTATGGAGCATCTCCAAGTGCAGTGAAGCAGGCCAGTCTTGAAGTGCCCATGTAGTCAGCAAATGTCAGTTCAGAAGTATACTTTATTTTGCCTTTTATTCCTCTCTGCTTTGCTTTAGTCTCTCTCTAAATATAGTCATCACATCACTGGCAAATGAATTCTTTCATTAAACTCTACCACCAGAGAAAGTTTAGTACCTTTATTGCTTGGTGTATCACACAAATGAAAGCAGGCACCAAGTTTGATTAGTGACTCAATGCCAGTAGGTGCTGGTTGGAAAGGGTGGGAGAGAACAAACACTGCCAGCGCGCCCATCTTGAAAAGAAGGAAGATTTGAGCCTACCACTTGGTTGACACTTAGATGGAGGACTAGGTGTTTCACCCATGGTAAATTACACGCCTATGGAGTCCATGCTGACATGATGCACCTCCAAGTGTGAACTGAGGTCTCCTTGGAGGGCAGGAGTTGTGGAGTTCAGCAAGATACCAAGGGGAGGAGGGTGCTGTGCCTCAGGAGAAGGTAAGACACCTGCAGGACCAGCAAGCTAGCTTGCTTTGTACCACATGACTGTCACTGTCAGGGAATGGATGGACCAGTAGATCTTCCTGGGTAGAGGCATACAGAGGGCGTAGGGCTGTTGCCTAACCCAGGAATGCCCATTCCTCAACACCACAGAATAAATGGCCAACTGGGTTTTGTTAGTGGAGCCTTTGGTAGAGATACTACATGTGGGAGGAAAAAATAAAGAAATTAGGCACTGAATGAAGTATTACTTGGAGGAATATTCTGAGGCTGAGTGTTCCAGTGGCACAGCAGCAAGTCTAAGGTAGACAGACAAGACTTTGAGACATAGCTGCTGCTTGAAGTCCTGCAATATAACAGTCTCTGTCCCCTTACTAGTTGGTTCTTGTTTTTAGGTTTGTATCTTCCCAGTCAACTGACCTATAAAAGGAAGAGAGAGAAAGGGAAAGTGAGAGAAGTTCCTCACCACTCCCAGTTCTTGTAAATGAATCTCAGGTCAAAAACGGAGGCCGATTCTGAGCTTATTCTCTATACTCTGTGATATTGTTAGTGTTATCAAGTCTGATTCTTAGCTAGTACTGGATTTGTGCCCACCAGCAAGGAAAGAGTACTCCACTTAGGCCTGTACATTAATGTTTTTTGGCTTTGTAGAGGATTAGCAAACAAACATACTAGTATTTTGCAGCTGGTATTTAGGGAAAGTGAGTTGCACCTTGTGTCAGCTGTTTCTTTCACAAATGTACATGATGATACAGCTTGTCCTAGGCCCATTAGCTCTACTCAACCTTAGTGCACACTTTGCATCGGAGCCAGATCAGCATTAGGCAGCTGAATAGGGCTTGGTGCTGGCTGTGTGGCCCAGCCACAATATTAGTTTTCTTGCTCACATCCAACCACCAACAAAATATTACAGCTTTAATATTGATTTTCTTGCATGCATGCAACAGCCCCCGTCACTGGTGGAGCTGTTAGCCATTGAGAGAGAGAGCACACCAGGCTGGTGCAAGATGAAATCTGAGCAGCTGGCAGGTGTAGGTCTTTAACTTCTTAAGTGATTTAGAGTGGTCTACTCTTATCTGTATCCAGTTTTGCAGAATATATCTGATTTTGCCTCATATGAATGTCCTTTCCTGTCCTTCAGCAAGTCACTTAGTTAAGCAGTGCTTTGGAGCAACTGGAAAATTGGATTAGGCTCCTCAATGGCCCCCTGAACTGCAAACCAAGCAATTACCCATAAGCCAGAGTAGTTACAGTGTAAAGGATGGAAAGTGATTGTAGTAAGCAGGAACATCATCGCATGTACCATGATGTTTAGGTGTGACCCTGGTGGGGGCTTAATTCATTACTCTGCATAGGGAACCCATTTGTCCACAGATTGGCTGTGTTGACTTGGAGGGTGTATGATGCAACAATACAGCATTATTAGCCATTCTTTCCAGTAGGTCAGACCTGTAATAAGTGATGTCAGATGGGATAGCTATTCTTGCTAACAGAGAAGACATAGGGAGGTCAAAAATGAGATGCAGGCATTCTAGAAGCATGGAAAACCCATCCCCCTCCCCAAAACAAAAAAACGTGTGTTGTGTGCTGTACAGCTCGTGGATTAATTTTTTTTCAACAAACATCTTACATTTATACAAATGGAAAACAAACATGACACCACTTTAGTTGCAAACAGCGTACATCACAGACACCATTGAAACGAGTTGCAAACATTATACATCACTTATAATCTATCCAGTCATTGTCAGTTAAGCATTATATGGCTCATTCAAATCCTGCCTCATAAACCTCGTTCCTGCTCTGCGTATGTTGTTTCCTAATTCCCATTTTATTTTTCCTATGTAGTTTGCTCCCTCCCTTTTCTAAAGATCCCAATTGTTTCATCTCTGTTACTATACGCACTACTTCTAATAAAGTTGGCCTAGACTTTGATTTACATTTTCTAGTAATTGTTTTTTCGGCAGCCATCATAATTAGTCTCAGCAAGGCATTACTATGTCTAGGCAATTCTGATTTTGTATCATAACTCAAAAAAAATCATTTCCCAAGTCAATCCTATCTGCTCACAAAGCTGCTGCAGAATTTGTCTTTTTTTATTGTTTTGTTGTGTTCATTGCACTAAAGCAAGAATACATTGCAACGTTAACATGTTGCATTTTAGTAATATATTATGTTAAGTTGTCTATCTCACCTTCTATTCTTGCTGGTTGGGTTTGGAGCCGATCCTCTGCTCCGACTTGGACATCTTCAAAAGCTCGAAAGCTGCTTACTGGCTCGAGACCCCCCTATAGCCCATGATGCCTGGCGCTAGATACCCAGATCTCATTTGCCGCTTCTGCTGCGAGGTTGTTCTACTGGCTCAGGTCGTATAAGTTTCTTTATTATTACTGTTATTTTCCTGTAAAAATTACTGTATTGTAGTGTAGAATTAGTTGTTAGTTAGACTTTATTCATTGTAGTTAGTTTTTTCCTCCTCTAAATAGTTTTCCCTTCCTAAGAAACTTGTTTAAATTAGAGAGTCTCCCCCCCCCTTCTGTCCCTTTTCCACAGAAAGGTTTTAGAGGTTAACCTTTATTTTCTATCTTCAGTAAAAAAAAAAAAAAAAAAAAAAAAAAAAAATTTTCTCTATAACCTGTAGTGTTGGTGATAAGTTTGTTTTTCTTTTTGGTAGTAGTACTTGTGTGGGTTGTGGTAACTGTAGGGTATTAATATTTTTTATCGGTTACCTTAACTTTTTTGTGTGAAAACTTGTCCTTGGTTTTCTTCCAAGGATCCAAAGCCGTCCAGATTCAAGAAGTGTAACTCATGCTGTCAGAAGATGTCTGTGACAGATGGTCACACTTCTTGTGTTTATTGTCTGGGCGCTGTGCACCTGCAGGACTCTTGCTCCATCTGTCATGCCTTCAGTCCAAGAGTCCTGCAGGAGCACAAAAATAAATTGATTCTGAGGGGTCTGCTTAAACCCAAAGATTCACTGTCGAAGTCTCAGCTGGTGAAGTCTTCCAGGCCACCTAAACAGTCGGCTCCCAGTTCGCAGCCATCGTTGGGTGAAGTCACACAATCCATTTCGGCTCCGGCTGGAACCGATGTCCCTCCCTCCCAGTCGGCTCCGACACGGTCTTTGGAGCCGGCTGAGAGTCGAAAGAGATCCAGGTCTCCTTTGGAGTCGATACGTTCGGCTCCAAAGTCGCCCCTGCTCCAATCGGAGCGTAGTCACCGATCATCCCACTCTTCTCGGTCCTCTAGACTTTCTGACCATGATTTGGAAAGAGTGGTCAGTAGGCTCATGAAGTCGCAGGCCCTTGCCAAAATGTTGTCCAGCCCTCCTCATCAGGAGTTTGCTACATCCACAGCTATTGATATTCCTCCTCCGACTCTTCCTTTGTGCTCGGAGCTGGAGTTCATTGGGGCTTGAGTCATGGAACTGTCGGTGCAGATACTCTCCCTTTCGGTTCCTTCGGCTCTGATCCCTTCCATGGTACCTTCCCTATCTGGGCGCCGAGACTCCCTCATCAGCTCCGAGGGGGCAAGTGACATCGGACCCTTGTCCGACCCCACTCTCCCTCTCGGTGCTTCGGCGCAGGTGAGCTCAGCTCCCACATCTGCCTCGGAGGTTTCGTCAGAGCCTGAGCCTTTTCTGTGTCCGGGCGGGGACTCCGAGGTGATGAGGAGTATGCTGGCTGCTGAGTCAGTCCCACGATCGACCCCATCGGCTCCTCCCCCTAGGGTGCCTGCGTCAGCCTCTGTCCCTCTTCCAGATCCTAAGCG
Source organism: Protopterus annectens (assembly GCF_019279795.1). NCBI lineage: Eukaryota > Metazoa > Chordata > Ceratodontiformes > Protopteridae > Protopterus > Protopterus annectens. Next base: position 168,862,239 of record NC_056732.1, read on the forward strand.
TGGGGATCCAGTGCTCCAGGACACCCCCTTGGGTGTATCCTCCTCTTCCGAGGCCTCCCCTGATCTTTCAGAGGAGCTACCTCGCAAGAGAAAATGCAAGAGGAAGCATGTTGAATCCCCCGAGTCTATTGCATTGGATACCGACTTAGAGGAGTCGGAAGGGTCCCCAAGATCCCCCTCTGAAGATGTCTCCTTCTCAGACATCATTGAGATGCATAGGCAGAGAGAAACTGGACTACACTAAGCCCTTCCGAGGAGGAGTCAGTCTTCCTGGATGTGTTTGGATCCCGACCTTCCACCTCCTGGGTGTCTCCGCCTTTCGACCCAATGATGTCTGTGGTGGCTCGAAAGGTGTGGACGGCTCCAGACACAGTGGAACCGACCCCTAGAAGACCTGCAAAATTCATTACTGCCCCGCAGGACAAACAGTTCTTGACCAAGGGTGTCCCCGTTGATGCCATGGTGGTAGCAGCGGCCACAAAGGAGGAGTTGGCTGAAACTTCATCTGTCCATCCCCCTAATAAGGAGTCCAGGAAGATGGACAGATATGGGAAGCGGATGTTCTCTTCAGCGACCTTTTCCATGCGGTCCCTGAATTACCTATGCCACTTTACCTGTCTTCTGAGGGATCTCCTGAAAGAGCTTGGCGATACCCTCCAAGATCCATCACCTGAGGGGGCCCAGGCTAAGGCAACATCCCAGCTGGCGACTCTTAATTCTATGGTAAACTCCTCCATGCGGCTCATTTCGTATGCAGCCGATGGTGCAAGTAGAGCCGCAGGCACAGGCGTGGCCCTAGCTTGGATGCGGCTATGTAACTTTGCGGTACCTTTCAGAGCGTCTTTCACCAACACCTCTTTGATGGTTCCTCTCTCTTTGGATCACAGGTGAAAGATACCCTTTCCAGGTGTGAGCAGGAAGGCAAGACTCTGCTGTAGGAGTCCATTTTTCCACTCCTTCCAGACCATATCCTAAGGGTCAGAAGAGTGGGAAGATGTGGTTCCGTAAATCCCAAGGAGCCTTGCCTGACACACGTGGTGAGTTTCCCTCCAGGGGCAGAGGAGGGAACAATAACAGACACCGCCCTCGTGGCATAGGGGGTCCGCAAAACCATGGCAGCATAGAATCCTTCTCTGACAAGCCCTTCCAGCATCCATGAACGGTTGCCCGGCTGCTCACCGCTGGAGGCGGTTGGGGGAAGACTATCACTGTACCCAGGAGCCTGGCGAGACATAACACAAGACAAATGGGTACAGTCCGTCATATCCGGAGGCTACAGAATACCCTTCATTCGCACCCCCTTAAAGTCCCTTCCAGATGTTCCACCCAATCTAAGGGACCATGCAGTGCAAGAAGTCTCAAAACTGCTAAGAAAAAGGGCCATCCAGCAAGTCCCAGCAGACCAACAAGGATCCGGAATTTACTCAAGGTTCCTTTTGGTACCAAAAAAGACAGGGGACTGGAGACCCATTTTGGATCTCAGCAGACTAAACAAGTCTGTACAAAGAACAAAATTCCGGATGGTCGCACTTCAGTCTGGGTCAGGACAATTGGATGTGCTCCATAGATCTTCAGGATGCGTACTACCACATAAAAATGGACAGACGCTTCCGAAGATTCCTCCGCTTCCGGCTGGGAGCCAACCATCATCAGTTCAGAGCTCTGCCCTTTGGTCTCACCACAGCCCCCAGGGTGTTTACCAAATGTATGGCAGTAGTTACCGCTCATCTGAGACGGCAAGGATTCCAGGTGTTTCCATATCTCGATGACTGGCTCCTCACTGCTACCACCAATCATCACCTTTTGCGAGCCAGAGACTGCACCATCGACACTTGCTCCGGGCTAGGTATTACAATAAATTTCAAAGTCTGCATTGTTGCCCTGTCAATCTATCACCTTTATAGGCGCAAATTTAAATACCAAAGACATGTTAGCGAGTCTCCCACCAGACAGGGTTTCAGTGATTCGTCAGCATGTCAAGGTTTTATTAGCATGCAAAAGGATTCAAGCCAGGTTTGTCCTTCAAACGCTAGGTCTCATGGCAGCAGCTATCGTACTTGTTCCCCTAGCTCGTTTTCACATGAGGATTCTCCAGTGGCTTCTTTTCCCCCAATGGTCCTTCCAGTAACTTCCCATGTCTTACACGATTATGATCACTCAGGCATGCAAGAAATACCTTGCGTGGTGGATGGTCTCCACATCAGTGCTCCACGGCAGACCATTTGTTCTTCCCCCTCCAGTGGCTACAGTGACCACGGACGCCTCCCTGATCGGGTGGGGGGGCATTATCGGGGCAGAACAGTCCAAGGCACCTGGCAACCTCACGAGTATCATCTGCACATAAATGTCTTGGAGATGAGGGCCGTGCTCTTCGCATTGCAGGCTCTTCAGGACTCTCTTCCTACCGGGACCAATGCAGTTCAGATGGACAATATGTATGTGGTACATCAACAAGCAGGGCGGAACCAGGTCCTACCCCCTATGTCGAGAAGCACTCTGACTCTGGCAGTGGGCGATCTCTTCCCAATGGTTTCTGATTGCAACGCACATCCCCGGGAAGCCCAACGTTATAGCAGACACTGAGCAGAACAATTCTCATGCCTCACGAGTGGTCTCTCAACCAGGTGGTTGCGGACCAAATCTTCCGCAGATGGGGCCAACCTTGCTGCGACCTTTTTGCAACTCCCCTCAGCAACAAATGCAGCAATTTCTTCAACCTCCTTCCACTCCCCGGGCATCCCCCCAGAGGCGCTCTGGTCCACGATTGGCCCCAGGGACTTCTTTATGCATTTCCTCCTTTCCCCCTCATACCGAAATTGATTCAGAAGGCTGCCGTTTTGGGTTGCAAAATGATCCTTATTGCTCCTTACTGGCCTCGACAAATATGGTTTCCTTTCCTGCACTCCTATCTTCTCGAACAGCCCTGGACTCTGGACCTAGTTCCAGACCTCCTGATTCATCAATTGGGCGGGCTGCACCAATCCCTACACACTCTCCAGCTCACAGCATGGTTGCTCCACTTCCAGCCATAGCCAGGCTCCCAGATATTTCCCCATCTGTGAGAGAAATCCTTTTGTCATCACACAAGTCTACGACAAGAAAAACTTACGCTAGTAAGTGGAAACGTTTTTCTTCCTGGGCAGAGGCAAAACACATTAGACCCCTTTTCAGCCCCAGTGCACTCCATTTTGGAATTCCTAGCAGAACTCTTCATGCTGGTTCTGCTTCAGCTACAATTAGAGTCCAGTTAGCAGCAATTTCAAATTTTCACATTGGCCTGTCGGAAAACAATATCATGTCCCATAAGCTGTGTAAAGCCTTTCTCAAAGGAACCACTCTGCTCAGGCCCCCAGTGAGAGATCCTCCACCACCATGGCATTTAAACTTGATTTTAACTTCGCTAATTTTGCCCCCATTCGAACCTGCAGCTTCTTGTTCGCTGATGTTCTTATCTTGGAAAACCCTCTTCCTGGTAGCTATTACTTCAGCCAGAAGAGTTTCGGAACTACAGGCTCTTTCTGTCCGTCCCCCATACCTCGTGTTCCACAATGACAGGGTTGCTCTTGGGACTAATCTGTCCTTCCTAAGGTCTCTTCAGAGGGTAACTTGAATCAGTTCATAGACCTTCCTGTGTTTTTCCCTAACAACTCTAACAGGGCGGAATATAACTTGCATCAGTTGTTCACAGGCAGCTATGCTTTTATTTGCACAGAACCAAGGACAATTAGAAAATCAGATCAACTTTTCCTGTCTTATGCAGTAGGTAAACAAGGTCTTCCGGTCTCCAAAGTAACCTTATCCAGGTGGTTGACTTCTGTCATCACATTCATATATCAACTGAGGAATAAAGAATTGCCAGTTAAACCAAAAGGTCACTCCACCAGAGCTTTAGCTACTTCGGTGGCCTTTCAGGCTAGGTTGCCCATGGAATCTATTTGTCCTGTGACTACATGGGCCAACCCACATACTTTCATTTCGCATTACAAGTTGGATTTGGTTTCCAGGAGCAGAGCTGACTTTGGTTCCACTGTTCTGAAGAGTCTTTTTGATGAGCCACCCAAGTTTTTAGGTGCTAGGGACGCTGTCCCAACCAGCAAGAATAGAAGGCGAGATAGACAACTTAACATAAAGAAGTTATGTACCTACCATAACGTTCCATTTTAGTTGTCTTCTTCTCGCCTTCTTTCTTATCCCACCCTCCATCCCCCTATCCTAGTGGACCGAGTAGAGTTCTTCTTGATTTTTCACTGGCTGAGTCTTCTCTGGCTATTCCTTTCTGACTAGTAGTCTGTCCAGTAGGATTTATGCATTCTAGGATAGGATTCCTTTATTATGTCTGCAGTTAGACTTACTGAATGAGATCTGGGTATCTAGTGCCAGGCATCATGGGATACAGGGGGGCCTCGAGCCAGTAAGCAGCTCTCGAGCTTTTGAAGATGGCAGAGTCGGAGCCAAGGATCTGCTCCGAACCCATCCAGCAAGAAAGAAGGCGAGAAGAAGACAACTAACATGGAACGTTATGGTAGGTACATAACTTCTTTTTTGCATTACCTTCTTTACAGCTTCCAGCAAATGTAAACAGGGTTGACGTTTGTCAGGTTATATAGTCTACATTATATGTGTATTGATGACGAGAGCCATCTGATCTTCAGCATCCATTATGTATTCATTGTTGTATATTACTGTGCTACAGTCTTTTCTGCAACATTGAATTGTAAATGATTTCAGCGTTTAGATAAAAAGTCTTACTGTAGCAGGTAGCGGTGCACAGAGAACTAAATCTCCGACTTAGTGAGCTGTGCTTCCTGTGGCAATGGTGTAGGATTTGAATCCTTCCACCTTCATATACCTACAACGTGACATTCAGCCAGTCACTTAACTAGACAGTGCTTTGGAGCACTTTTGAATTTGGACTAGGTTTCCTTAGTAGTCTAGGACTGCATGCCTAATAACTAAGAACCTGTTGTCGTCATTTGGTAGCCATTCTCTATTGTACAGCTAATATAGTTGAAGAAATGTTATGACAATACCACCAGCACACTAGTTTTGTGATGTAACATATACAGTTCGTTCAAGAGTAGCAGGCACTGGCATTTGTAGAGGAAGCACTTAAATGCAAAGTTGTTTGCTACCAGCAACTTTTATATTAGTAGTAGTTGTCTTTAGTATGGAATTCAGATAATTTTTCCTTCTGCAAAAGATTGCAGAAAAGATTTAGCATGTGTTATTAGGTGGTTAATATTTCTTATGCTTTCATAAATATCCTTCCTTTTAAATAGTGCTACACATGGATGAATATTTTGGCATTGTACTAGTAAACTTTATACAGTCACGTAGTTCACCCAAAGCTAACAACAAGGGGTGTACACAGTCAACATAGTGGCTGTAACGGGTGGTGTGTGTGTGGTGTAGGGGGATCACTGGATGAAAGTACATTATGCTATCATCTGGTCATTTTAAACTTTAATCACAGGTCTAGTATGCATTTGCTGTGTGTATGAATTATGTTAGAATACTTTGGCTACTGGGTTCATGTTAAACAAAGCTGAAGGCCCAGCCACAAACCCAACAATACTAGTCGTAGGAGACTCTATCATGAGACACACAGATGTGCCGCTTACCAGGCTAGAGAAGGAGAAAGTCACAGTAAGTTGCTCATCAGGTGCTAGAGTCCGCCATATCACACATGCACTCATCTCTCTCAACAACAGATACTGTTATGACTTTGTCATAGTCCATGTTGATGTGAATGACTTGAGACGTACGTCTCGGGACTATATGAAGAGAAACACGATTGAGCTCAATGAATGTGTCTCAGGCAGATGTGTCCCTAGCCTTAAGCAGCATCCTACTGCCACCCAGAATGATGCCTCAGTACAAATGGAAAATGATTGACTTTTACAATTGGCTTAGTTTCTAGTGTCATTACAAGGGGATCCAGTACCTGACAGCCTGGAAGAACATAATTGACAGACCACAGTGCTTTGCCAGAGATGGCCTTTATCTATCTATCTATCCTGGGCTTCAGGCTTCTGGCAAAGGCTCTTGCCTCATCCATAATGCCTTTTTTAGGCAAAGTCATGAGGACAAAATTACCAACATGAAATTTAAAGCTCATGCTACTAAACGCTAGGAGTCATAACATGAAACTGCACTCATTGCAAGCATTCCTCGCCCAGGAAGATGCTAACATTTGTGCAGTCACTGAAACCTGGTTCAAAGCTGCAGAGAGCACGCCAGCCTTACCAGGTTACTTGTCCTACCATACTTTCAGACCCCAAGCAGAGGGCTGCCTTGCCAAAGGAGGTGGAGTTTCAGTATTTATCAAAGACGCACACCTCCAGGTAGGTCAAAGAGTATGATGCACAGGAGACACTTCAGGTGCAGTTAACTGTTGACAACACACCTGTTCAGGTCATAGCTAGCTATAGACCCCCACCAAGACTTGGGACACCCACTCCACCTATCTGGACTGACTTGAAGCCATCAAGATTCAACCCTTTCCCCTGATCCTGGGCAACTTTAACTATCCAACCATAGAGTGGAAGGCCTATTCTAGCCAATACACAAAACCCCCAGAGATTTCTCAACTTTCTTCAGTGGCAATGCATTGGATCAGCTAGTCGAAACCCCCCACGAGAGGTGAAAATATCCTGGACCTGGGACTAACCAACATGAATAGCCACTGTAGTACCCCTACAATGTCATCTTCCTTGGTAAAATTCGACCATAAAGTGATCACTTTCAAAGTCACCATTGCGAACCCCCCCCTTGCCAGGGTCAAACAAAAAAAAAACTTTTCTAAAGCTGACTACAGCCTCCTGAGAGCATGTATACGCAACTTCACAGCCACTGTCCCTTCAGTTGGACACTATTGTCCAAGCCTACACCAAAAAACTATATTAGCACCTTCATAGCTGCATGGACTCAGCAGTACCTGACAGAACCAAATCTTCTTCCTCAAGGACGAGTAAACCTCTCTGATGGACAGCAGCAGTAAACAAACTGTATAATAAAAGGAAAAATTGCTGCCCAGGAATAGGGAGGAGCAGGTGTCAAGTTCGAAGCAATCTCTCCTTTGTCTAAATAAGCAAAAAAGGTCACTGCTGGAATCCTCTAAGGCTAGCTAAGTCCAAACTGGCCACATCCACTAGACGGTCACAAGGCCTTCTTCACATATCTCCGCAATCTCAAAGGCAAAAAATACAGCCTCTATGGGACCCAACATCATCCCTGGCTGCATCTTACATGAACTCAGCACCATTAGGCAGCCTGTTCGACCAAAGCCTGTGGACTGGCTTCGTCCCAGCTGAATGGAGGACAGCCAGTGTCATCGCTATACACAAAGATGGAGCGTCCACCAACCCAGGTAATTATAGGCCCATCAGCCTAACTAGCATGATCTGCAAGGCCATGAACCGCATAATCATGGACCTTATAAACAAGGACATTGGCAACCTCCAAATGCTTGACCCCACAAAGTTTGGTTTTGTCAAAGAAAGGTCATGCCTGTGAAACTTGGTTGACTTCTTCGAAACAGTCACCAAAGCCATGGACAAGGGGAAGATGGTGCTCACCGCCTACGCTGACCTAGCTAAAGCCTTCAACACTATTCCCCACTTGGGCATAATGGATAAACTCTTCCAGCTAGGCATCAACCCATGTGTTAACCAGATGGGTGGCTAACTGGCTCACAGCGCACACAGACAAAATAGGGGAAGCCACCTCTAGTAGTAGACCCGTAACAAACGTACTCCAGGATCAGTATTGAGGCCTCTACTGTTTGGGATATACGTTTATGAGGTACAAGCCAAAAGCAGTGGTCTGTGTCTGACCAGGTTTGCAGATAACTACAAACTGGGCGCTGTCTTAAATTCCCCTAGTGATGTGAACATACTCCAAGGAGGGCCTTCCCCTAGTGATGTGAACATACTCCAAGGAGGGCCTTACCCAAACTAATGACTGGTGGCAGAAGCATGGCCTCAAACTGAATGCCAAGAAATGCATCATTATCCCCTTTGGGGAAATGGCATCCCCACTAATTATCCCATTAATGATGTACTGTGCAATCAGTCGTGAGGGATTTGGGTACCCAAGTTAATGGCAACCTGTCTTGACCACCACATTGCCTCAGTTTTCTGGAAGACTTTCTATGTGGACCACCTCATAAGTAAGAGTATTACATCCAGGAACAAGGACGTTGCAACATCCATGTACTCCTCCCTTATCACACCCATTGTTGTGCACAATGCCCCCTTCCTTGCCAAGCACATGCAGCAGCTGGAGAGACCACAGAGGTTCCTGACCAGGAAAATTCAGGGTCTCAAACATCTGTCCTATAAAGATAGGTTAAAAGCCCTGTCCTACTCTGTCTCGTACAGACTGCTCAGAGGTGACCTGTCTGGTATACAAGGCTGTCTCAGACCTAGCCTTGATGGAGTTGCTACATATCTGTAAGTCAAACTCCACTCATGCAACCTGCATGCAAGGTCTCAACCTGGTCTGTGACATTAATAGAACTTGTTGGCGGGATAGATTTGTGTCCCAAAGACTCCCCCATGTGTGGAATAGATTCCCTGTCCATGTCAGAGTACCTCACTAGCCCTCTTTAAGAGGAACCTGGACAGCTGGATGGGGAGCAGAAAATACACCACGGGATCCAACCTGTGTGCCTGCTGGACAGGGGAAACAGGTGATGACTTTGCGGGAGCATGAGCAAAATTCTTGGCTAGGCTTGTAAGGGCCTCTGGGCCAATAGCCTAGTATCATTCTATGAACCTATGAAGTGTGAGCTTTGGTCATTTAGTCATTTTTTGACACATTCCTGTGATGGATACAAGTCAGCAATGTAGCTATAATTGCTGGGTTTGAGGGGTATCTGTGCATATAAATGTGGATATAATCTGCCACTGGCCAGATAACATTTTCAGTGAATGTGAGTTTCAAATCATTTTCAGTTTTCAGTGAATTTGAGGTTCAAGGTAGGAGAAGCTTACTGTTGCTCATGCTAAGTTCGATTTCAGTGTGAGACTGTTTTCTTTTGCAATTGGTCATCTGTGCTTGCGCTGTAAAATTTGAAATAAAAGATTTTCATCAATTTTTTATAATTGTAAAACTAAAGAAAATGTGGTACACACACTGACAGGTTTGGACAGTGTTTATGGTAAATGGGGAGAGAGAGTTATCTAATGAGGAAGCTAAACTGCCTGTGTGTGGGGGGGGTGGATTCACTAGTCCATTACCATCAGAGGGCCCCATTTGACTGTGATCGGCTCTGCTTCGCACCTGCATTTAATTGGCCATTTGTTTCTGCTGTCCTCTTCCTTCCACCTGCTCATATAAGTGGCTATCATGGGTCTTATCCTAGACCCTTGGTGTTTTTTTTGAGGTTTTTCATTTAGAAGCTATAGGGATGATGAGCCCTCATCTTATTTTCCTTGAGGAAACGCTGTCCAGAATGATGAAAGTTACTCTGTTATAGCCCTAGCACCATTACCCTAACATCACTAAGGGCATAAATCCCATTATTTGGAAAGAAAATAGTTGAGAGCTACATTTCATTTCTAACCAGTATTCAGGAATGCAGTTTAGTCCAAGAGTATCCTGATTCCAGATGTTGGTTTCATAAGAGAAAAATCAGTTTTCCAGGGAGATGTTAGCTTCCACAGACAAGAAGTCTAAGTCACATTCCACAAAATATGATCTAATATTGTGGGCACCCTCAATAGGTCATTGATTGAGTTTATTTGCTCCGAAAGTCACTTAGCAGAATTTTCAGAAGACCCATATTCTTGTGTATCTACATATCTGCACTGATACACACTGTGATGTAGAGCAATGTGTTGCTTCCCCCAGTGTGCGCTAGTTTTCTTTCTTTACCACAGCTTGGATCATGATCCTTGATATCTTTAATAAAATCCTGTTTACATCTCTAGACACCACTTAAGTGTCTGTATATTTCTCTCATTACCAGCCAAGGCCTACTTTGACATTGTTTCTTCATCTTGGGAGAGAAGATCAGTGTAGATTTAACTGTCTCAAGTAGCAAAAATGTAACCCTGCCCCTCAGATGCAGAAAGAAGAAGCTTTTGTCTGCTTCAGTTCCAAAAAAAGATGATTGTCATAAAGAGCTCTTTATGTGATGATTAGCAGGGTAATCTTCCACAGACTGTGACCATTTAAAATGCTGGGACTGAATGACCAAAAATTTGAGCTTACATATACTAAGTCCCAAGATTGCCATTATTTGGAATATTGAGGTTTGGCAATATTTGTATATAAAATTTCGAGGGGGCTTGACCTCTGCAAAAAAAAAAAATAAATAAAAATAAAAGTTTAAAGAAGAACGATGTTCAGTATTTGTTCTTTTCCTGTATTTTCAGTCTTTTGGGGGGATGTTTTGGGACCTTGCATTGGCAAGTCCTGACATTTTGTTGTTGAACCTGTGCAGATTCTCGGGCATAAGTTGGAGCGTCATCAAGAAGACATATAACCTCTAAGCAGGTTAAAATCTAGTTACGAAAGTCCCATTATTGGCCATCCCCCAGTGGCTGCATGTACTAACCTCATGTGCGGCTTGAGAACTTGAGCATGGCACTTTTCCTCCATTTCAGTAGAAAGTGAAGGGACCAATGTTCCCATAATGGAGGGCAAACCCAGGTTTCATCAGCTTCTTGGACCCTGCTTGATTCTTTGGAGTCTGATATCAACCAAGTCTGATCCTGGAGAGTAGTAACTCCTTGAGTCCACCCAGTAATAGCTCAGCAGTGCTTGCGACTGAGTACTTCCCACTTTCTCTCTCCACCCTACTTGGGCTGGCAAATGCCAGTTCATGAGAAGCCATGAAGTTATCACACTTGAGAACTGGATTTCAAGCAGGTAATTGATTTCTGATAGTTATTTGAGGTGTTGGTGTCTGATCACTGTTTTGCAGAAGGTGGAATATAGCCTCTAAAAAGAACAGCATATTCCTTTTCCAGCATGCACTGCTCTCTCCTGGCATGAGATTTCATGTTCCCAGTGTACCTTCTGAGCACCCAGCCCTCATCAGTCATAAAATTGCCTTCTTGTTATATCACTTAGTGAGGGATAAGGAATTCTGTCACACTGCAGCTCCTGTAAAAAGTCTAGAGAACTGGCAGCTCACTTGGCATATCAAGGTAAAACCCTGACTATGAGCCAGTTGACCCAAGTTGGATTAACATCTCTGGAACTTACTGGAGCTGACTGAGAGGAAGAGGAGTGACTAGGCATAGCCTTCCTTGGGACAATGTTGCAGGGACATGCTTGAGGCATGGCAGCTTCACAAGCCCCAGTGGTGATGCAAGGGCTGTGATCGGAGAGCTCATGCTGCATTTAGTGGGCAGACAGGGGAAGTGTGATCATATAGATAGGGACAGTTCTCTTACCATGTCATTGCAAAGCCTCCTAGGTGACATCCCCCAGTGGGTCAGGAAAAGGAGGGCTTAAAATCCAAATCACCATGAAACAAACAGCATATGTGATGATGCAGGCAGTCCCCTGTTCCCTTCCTCATTTAAGATGCTGTCCACTTAGCCTTCATGTGCCAGCTAAGATGGCCTCATCCTGAGGTAGTTCCAAGCAAACCCACTGTTCATTTCCCATCCCACTCTGTCAGATGGGTCCTATCAGGGGTGGGGGTTGGGGATAGTGCCTGGGAAGGAAGTTTAGGAGAGACAGGAGGGGGGCTGCTTGACATCTAATGTTCAGCTGAGAGTGCTCGGCAGAAAGGATCCTGAGGCTGTTTCATCAGAGAGGGGCAAGTGTAGTGATACCACTCTCCACCTCTGCACTGCATGATCAGTCCTTTGGAGAGACTTTCAGGCTTTTGAAGACTAGGGTAGGCTGGTCTCTATTACCCATTCCTTCTCCCAAGAAATGCCTGGTGGAGATTCTTGGGGGGGGGGGGGGCTGTGTTATTCATCTGTGGAACTAGTCCTTAAAGATGTTTATTGAACATCTTGGAGGCATCTTAGCAGTGCACCTTCCATCTCCCCTAGGAAGATGTATACATTTTTTTAGGTCCTGTGTGTGTGTGTGTGTGTGTGTGTGTGTGTGTGTGTGTGTGTATGTACGTATGTATGTGCACTGTGCACCATGTATTTTTTGTTGACATTTGTGTGATGTGGTGTAGGGGCAGCTCAGTGGTGCAGCAGGTAATGTTGTTGCCTCACAGCAAGAGGTTCTCCGGTTTGATTATCGGCTGGGGTGCCTTCTGTGTGGAGTTTGCATGTTTTCCCTTTGTTCCCGTGGGTTTCCTCCAGGTACTCCGGTTTCCTCCCACATTCTAAAGACATGTGTCTGGAGCTTTTCTCCCCGGGCCTTTGCTGAAAAAAGGCTCTGTCCTAGCCTGACTTTCCTGGTCAACAAATGTATAAATAAATAAAATGAATGATCTTTTCAGTTGTGCACCTGTCTGAGACCATGTCATTTTACTATTTTTGCTACATGACAAGGAAGCTAAAGCTATGGAGAGGTGTTATTTCTCTGCCAATTTTGGGCTTGGGGATCCCCAGTTCTTCTCACTTGCATCTCCTTTGAATATTCCAGAATCTGGGTTCAAGATGGACCCAAGACAACCGTGTATGGCATTTAGTGTAGGCTGGCATGTAATTTGCTGCAGTGTTTTGACTACAGTAAACTCTCAGTTAACCGGCACCCATGGGGATTGCTAGATGCCAGATAACTGTAGTTTCTGGTTGCTTGAGAGTTAGTATTAAAAATAGGCCTGACTAATGCTGTACCCTATACTGTTGGTTTGGATTGATTTGTTCTCAGTTTGGGGAGAGAGGGAATTTATTCCCGTCTTCCTTTTTAAAACTCTAAAAATGTAAGGTATGTTTCTGCGGGGGGGAAACACAGTGCAACACATGAAAATTGTACCATATATCTTCAATATTTTTTGCCAGTTGCTTGAGTTCTGGTTAACCGAGATTTTACTGTACATGATTGCTTTGGCTGGGACTGCAGGCTCAGGTGCATGTCTGTGCAGGATGCATGACCAAAGATCATCCAGTCAAGGAGGAACTCAGAAATAGGATCCCCAGTGCCATTTCTTCAGCCAGCTCATTCGTGACTTGATCTGATTTTCTGAGAAGGAAGTAGACCCTTACCCCTGTGGGAAGCATCTTTCTGATTCCCCCTTTCTATTTCCACTACTTCCTCCAAGCAAAGTCCACATCAGAAGAGGAATATATTTCATTGCTGTCTAAAGAAGGCAGTGAAGTATGGCACAGTCTTGCTTCTTCCAGTGACAGCCGAATTGACTGAGAATGGTCCCACTTTCTACTCTGCTGCAGCCATGACACTGGTTTGGGGTTACCCTTAAGGGTGTCAAGTTTTAGAATTCACCCTGCTTGGAAGATAGTCCCAGAAAAGTAGTAGAGTCTTGCTAGAAGGGGGTCACTCTCAGTCCTATTCTAGACCTCTCACTATGTCTCCCCAGGAAAGAGTTGCACAAGAAAATCAGTCTGTCTTTGCAAAATGCTTGGGACAGGTCATGACTGTCATTCTTATAGTGACTGTAAAGGCTTCTTGTGTTTTCTAAATGGGGGTGAGGGTTTTCGTTTCACCTCTTCCAGGTGCCAAACAGAATGGAAGAGTTCTTTACTATTCTTGGACTCTTTGACTTCAGTCAACACATCTGGTATGTCCTGTGTCTGATCTTCAGCCTTCGAGTTTGTCACACATGCTCTGAGGGGTTGCTGGATGGTTCCATTATGTGTTGGATACCTTTTCGGCTGTTGCTGTTTAGGGTTGACATCAGAGAGCCCTTTGTGGAAATTTTCCTTCAGTGGGGGCTGTCCCATGGTTGCAGTCCCAAATAGTGACATATTCTTTGGTGAATCTTGCTCATGGGCTTGCCATCAGTGTGCACCTAGACTCTTCTGTTTTTCAGCCATTTTGGCTCTTGCAGAAGGATGAGTAGGTTGTGGTCTTTGCTGGCTGGGTGAGAATGCAGTGCAGAATTCAGTCTAGAGCTTTCATACCATTTGGGTTAAGTGGCTGTCGTTCTTCATGGTACTGTTTACTTGTCTGTTGACTTGGATGTTACAATAAAAAAGTGATGTATCCACTACTTCAGAGCCATCCTGTGTTCACGGACTTCACGGGGCCTTTTGCAGGCTCTTGAGTGTGGATAATTCCCCAGCAGTCTTCTGATGGGGCTTTCCTTTCCACAGCTGAATGTGTCACTTATTCTGACTTTGAACTCATTTGTGAGTAGAGGGCTCACCTAGGCTCCCACATGGTGTGGGACATGTGGTGCCTCTGAAAAGGGGTCTATATGTCAGCCATTTGGAATCAAGAGCAGTCATCCTAGCTTTGATGGTCTAGGAGGCAAAATTGCTTCTGGGGTCTGTCCTCATTTTGTCAGATAAGTCTAACGTGAGCTCCTAAATGAGCATAAATAGTCGTAAACCCTCTTCAGAGAGGCAGTGTTCAGCTGGTGATTTTATTTTTAATAAATTATTCAAGTGCAAATAAAGTTGTAAACCCTCTTCAGGGAGGCAGTGTTCAACTGGTGATTTTATTTTTATTAAATTATTTAAATTTAACTGGGTAAATTAGTGATCATAAATGACCAATTTCAGTTTCAGCATGGGCAAGCATTACAGTTTGAGAATTAGAGATGTATTGCAAGAGGTAAAGTATTATAATATTGTTGAATATACAAAAATTATATACAGTAAGAGACTTGCAGTTTCTGTAGAGTCATATGGAGAGGAGAGCAGGTTTGTAAAACATGCGTTGCATTGTTTTCTACAAATTAATATATATCTTTCAACAGTTATACAGATGGCGGAGATTGCTTATATATAGACGATTGAAGTACTGTAGCAATGCATTAGTATAACGAATTTTAAGTATGGATGGGTTAATCCAGAGGGAACAGGGCATGCATCAAAAAGTGGGAGTTTATGACGTGATTAGATTGTGATAAGAGATATTACGGTGCCATTTTATCATTTTCAGAAGGTGCATTTTTAATTGAGAATGGAATTTTGGGTAAGAAGATGTCTTTAAGTGAGGGTTGGTATGGATTCTCAAATTTTAGGACCTACTACAGAGAAACAGTGATTTGTGCTTTGGAGTTTAGTTTGAGTCTGTAAAGACGGTACAGAATGGTCAAGTTTTCTGAAGATAACAGGTTGGGTAGTAATGTACTAGTCTGGAAACTACTAGTGAGAAAGTTTGTTTTTGTAGGAGTTTTCGCCTTTGAGTGGAAAATAGTTTGCGTTTTATAGTGTTTTGCAGTGGTCTTTTTTTGATGAATGTGTGATGAACTTGCATATTTTATTGGCAAATGTGTTACTGAGACTGTGATTGGGCCACAGACAAGACTATAACAAATGCATCAGTTCACATTCTTTTGGAAGTCTGTGAGCTATAAGATGCCTATGCAGTGCATTTCCTGTTGTCTGCTGTGCATACAATGGGTCTTGGAAGTGAGGTGCTGTGGAGAGTGGACTTATTGACTCTGAGGAGACTGGCTCACACCACTTCTGCTGGGTTCAGCAGTTTATGGACAATATTGTACAGGGATATAGTCTCTTCTTTGGCACAGGAAGTTCCTGTATATACTCTAGCTGATTACGTCTCATCTCAAAATTGAAAGAGGAAAGGCCAAAATTGTTTATTTTTGCCCCTGGTGGCCAAAAAGAGTGTGGTTTCAAGAATTCTGTTCTCAGTGTATTAAATTCTTGTCCAAGCCAAGGATGTTCCCCCATTGTTGGGGTGAGAGCTGGCTCCACCCAAGAGTTTGGCATCTGATTTTGATCCCTTAATTCTGCTGGATTTACTCTGTGGAGGCTTAGAGGTCATTAAAGCCTCTAGATGTCTGCACTTGGTAAGCCTGTGTCTCCAAGCAGAAATGTTTTGAAGTTTGGGTGGACTGATAGCCTGTCATATCATGTAAGAGCAGTTGCTTAATAGCTATAGGAGATAAGCCTGTGCAGTCTGTCATTTGAAGTGCATTTAACATTATTAACCCTGCCCCCATTTTTACTTTTTTCCCCCATCTGTTTCATGTTCTTACGAGTGTCTGTGTATTCCATCCACCGCCCATTATGGTTGTCCATTCTGTGGGCCAGCAACCTTATCTGTGAAAGTATTTTCAGAGATCTTGTGTATTTAGTCCTTGATGATCCGCTGTCTGTACCACTCCTAACCCCTGCATCCTTCATATTTAGAATGATCTCTTCATATTTTCCCGAGATCTTATTGCTTACTGATATGTCCACCTCTCTCATTTTATCTCCGATGAGAGGAGCTTGTAGCTCTTAGGTTTGTATGTTTTCCATCCATCCCATAGGTCTTCTGATAGTTTTTCTCTGTATTCCTTTTAACAACCTGAAGTCCTTTTCCTGTATGTGGATTTCAAAACTGCATGCAGTGTTCAAGGTGTTTTGTGGCCATGGCCCTGTAAAATGGGAACCATTGATTTTGCACCTGTCCTCTTGAGAATACACTAATATTGTGCTCGCTGATGCACTCTTATTCCACTACTGGAAATCTAGTCTAGGTGTGATCAATATCCCAAATCCTTTTCCTGCACTATTGCCATAATTTCCACTCCCAGCTGATACTTCACTCCAGGGTTGTTGTTGAAATGCAAAATTTTGCATTTGTTTGCTTTGAACTTTAACTGCCACCTTTTTTGGACAGTTGCTCAGCCTTTTCAAGTCCTTATCTTGATTTATCACCCATCTTTGGTGTTAGCAAATAGGTTTGTCCTGTTTTCTCTTCCTTCAGCTATGTCTTGAGTCAGACTGAAGAGTACTGGACCCCAGAATAAGACCACTGCAATACTCTACTAACGTTCCTAATTCCTGACATTGTCCCTCTCACCATAATCTGTGTCCTCCAGTTAACAGTGCAGCTGTCCAGTTTTTTATCCGTGTTGCTGCCCCCAACCCCTCCATTTTTTTAAACCAACCTTCATTGTGAGAATTGGCAAAAACTGAAAGTAAGTTATCAGAAATGATCACTAAGCAACACATTCACAGTGTTAAACATACTAATGCACTGCTGAAGTCCAGATAGGCTACTCCAGTTCTCCTTTAACCCAGTGATAAAAACTGGATCAGGTTTAATTGACAGCATTTTCTGGCCATGAAACCATGCTGGAAACGTAGTGATCATTGTTCTTTGGAAATTGTACCAGACTTCCTCTCAGGATTATTCTATGAATTTTCTTGTTACTCTTATGCTATTCTGTAATTCCCTTTCCCCGTGCACCCATACTGTATTTGCTGTCTCCCAATTCTTTAGCACTTCCTTAATAGCCAGAGATTTACTGAAGATCTTCATCAGGGAGTTTTCTAACTCAGGTTTGTATAAATTATCTAAACTGAGTGTCCAGTTTCCTCTAAAACCATCTCTATATCGTGGCAAGACTTTTAACTGTTCCCATTCCACTCCCAGCATGCCACCCTCCCATTGCCTTCCTTTATAAAGACTGAAGCAAAGTATTCATTTACCATCTGTGCTTTTTCCCCTCCCATCTTTATTCACCATTTAGTTATTTTCCTCTCTTCCTTCTTCCCATGTGTGTCTTAAAATAGCCCTTTGTTTTTCTTCTTAATCCTTTATGCTAACTTCCTTTCAGTTTTTATCTGTGCTGCCATAGCCATTTTTGTTGTCTTTTTGCTAGCCTTCTTGTACTGTGCCTCTTCACCTCCCACATGCATTCCCTCTTTTTCATCTATTGTAGGCCCCATCTTTTGTTAGAATTGCTAGCTTCCTATCCCAATGTAGTCACATTGGCTGCCTCATTTTTTTCTGCCTCTTCCTTAAACTCTTGTACGTAGCCCTGAAAGCTCAATCCCCGACCCATTCCCATAAATTGTTTACTTCCTCAGTTTGCTTCCAATCCACTTATTCCTGACTACCTTCTCAGCACGGCATAATCCACTGTTCTAAAATTCCTGACTGTCATTGATTTTCTGTTCTCCCTACTATAAAATAACATAGTATCATTTGCACTTTTTAAGACTGTGATGGGCCCTCTTTACCCCGGGCCAGCAGTCAGAGCCTCAATCCTCACCACTGACACTGGTGAGAGAAGGTCACTAAAACAGGAATAGATTTACACAGTAATTTCTAATGTAGCTCTCTGCAACAGGCACAGTTTCCCCCAGGAGCAGTTCAGAGTGAGTGGCACTCCCACACCTGGGAATTTGATTTTCACATGGACACACACATGCGCGCACACACTCCTTTTCTGGCTGTGCCCAGACAATAAGGTAATGATGCTGCCACCAGCCAGTCACTCTCAAGCTCTTACAAAGGTATCAAATTATACTGAGTAAAATCAATACTAACGTACATATTGGAGTATAACCCAAGCAGGAAGGCTTCTCAGAGTGGCCAGTGCTGTACTAGACTAAGCCAGGTACTCTCAAGATGTTAAAAGTAATCTCTAAAAGACCATCCACAATAAAAGGTGCAAAAACATTTAATAATAGTAAAATAGAAAATATGAGATTATTAAATTAAGTGCAATAAACATCAAAGTTTCAATCACAGGATAAATAAAAATAACACAGATTCAGGCAGACGCAGAAAAAACAATACTTAACTAATCTTACTGATATTCTTGACTATAAAGAACTGTTCCCGATCTAACTTAATTATTAGATGCTGAGTTGTTTACTTCTGTAAGGCAAGGTGAAGTTCTTCTAACTGAACTGACTGTGATAACTGTCATAGATTTTTTTTATATCCGGTTCCAAAGAAAACAAAACAAGCCGATCGAGTTCCATCCCCTCAGTGCTGGTTATAGAATGACATCACATGACTGTGGTAGAGAACAGTCTCAGAGCTTTTCTAAGATCTTTTGCAGTATTTGAAAGTTAGAATTCTTTGTTTAAACATAAACATTTTATCAGTTGTAATAACACTGTTGATGCATTGTAATCGTAAGCATGTGTACAAGTCAATGCGATAGTTTTGTAAATATTTTCTGTCATATGACTGTTTAGAAACCTCCAGCTAACTGTGCTGGCATGTGTTGCCCATGTATTGCCCTATTCTCCCCGGCATAGTTGGCAATAACTCACATTGACCATGCGCAGATTTCAGTCCTTTCTTGTAAAGTTCTGCACCATTTGGCTGAACCCCTCATAGCACGAGACTTCACTCCGCTCCTGTTCCCTTTCTACCCTCTGATTCTTGTTTGACCCCCATAGAACTTGGGCTACAGTTCTGTTGTCAAGAGTGCCATGTCTCTGTTTATCATGATCTTAATGGCTCAGTAGTGGCTGGCTAATCAAGTAATCCATAGCCACCTTTCTGCATACTCTGCCTATCACACAGCTGTAGAACTGATTTTGCATTTGTTTATGATGGCAGCTCAGTATGCTGTATGTCAGGTTTATAAAATAGCACCTCAGCATTTAGGCCCATTGTTTCTGGATTGATATAACCAGACTGTAGATAGGATGGGGGGGGGGTATTACATTAGTGACTGTAGTTTCACTAAGTAACCAAAACTAAATAAGGATCATTTACCCAAAATGTATAGGCCAGTAGCTCTACTAAGTAGCAAAAATCACAGCCAGTGGTATTGTGCGAGAAGTTGAACTTTCACATACCATTCTGGTGTGTTATTTGCTCTTGCTTTTTCAAGGGTAGGACAAGATGTTGCCTGCTTAGGGTTCTTAAGTCTGTTTAGTAGTATGTGAAAGCTTCCAGTAACACTGCGACCTTGTTGCTTGGCTTTGAGAGGACATTCAACTTGGCTGTCAAGCGGAACTCAAGTATGGGTTTGGGACTGGTATATGATGTAGGGAAATGACTGGCATCAGTCAGTTAGTTTGCTATACTGGCTAATACAGTCTTGATAAGAGAATGGAGTCGTTCACTGATGTGCTCTCTCACCCCGCTCTTACTGGCATTGGAAACATTTTGAAAAAACATCAGGGAGAGCAGGCAAAAAGCTCTTGTGAAAGAGACCAGAGTTTAAAGATATGGTGCTCTGTATAGTGTAAGCAAAACAACATTAGCACTAAAAGTGAGTACAGAGGTAATTAAACTTATTGGTAGTCCAATAGGTACATAAAATTGGTTTTAATTTATTTATGTATTGACATTTGATGACCGGGAAAGTCCGACTGGGTCAGGAGGCCATTTTCAGAGGAAGCCTGGGGAGGAAAGTTCCATCAGAAACAATTAGACCGTAACAATTATACAGTTGTAGCTCAGTATTAGATATGTTTCAAGAGCAGATACATTTATAGATTTGCAGAAGTAACTAAACATAATTGTCTTTTAGACATAGAAATTATCATGTGAGTTGATTAAAATTCATGGTAGAGTATACAATTGTAGCTGAACAATCACGTTTCTAGAGCAGATACAGACATTTATAGATTTACAGAATTAACTAACTAAACATGCATTCTTTTCTAGGCCTAATACAAATTATCATATAAGTGGGTTAAAATTCATGGTAGATTAGAGCTGATTTAAATGGCAGATTAGTTAAGAGTTGTAGACTTTGATAAGCAGACAAGCTGTCAACTACAGCAGTTGGGCTTTGTGATGGATGATAAAGGATAAAAACCTGGTAAAGATGAGAAGGATTGTGTTGGTTAGTGATAGAAGTAAAGGAAAATGGAAGAGATAAGAGATGATAGGGAGGCTAATGCGAGAATCTTATGATGTATATCAGAAAATATGTGAGATAAAGTTGGGAGGTTAAGTGATGTTTAGTAAGCTGTAGGGGAGAGTGTAGTGAGAGTGAGGGTTTAGTCAAGGAGGAGGAGGTAAATGAGAATAAGATAAGAAGATGTATAGTTCAGGAAGCTGTAAAGGGAGGGATTAGAAGAAATATAGTTAATGATGTACAAAGTATTAAGGAGGGCAAGTGGAAGTCAAAGGAGATTAAGAATGGCAGTTTTAGTTAAGAGCCAGTAAAATGCAACTTCATCAGTTATAAAAAAAAGCCATTATACAAAATGCATCTGTATAGTGTCATTAAATCATAATTCCGCGGTGGTACAGCGGTAGCGTTGTTACCTCACAGCAAGAGGTTCTCCCGTTCGATTCTCGGCTTGGCTTGGGAGTGCCTTCTGTGTGGAGTCTGCATGTCCTCCCCGCGGTTGGGTAGCGTTCGAAAGACATGCGTGTGTAAATGGGCGTGCCTTCATTGAAGGTTGGGCATCGAGCTGGCACCTCGACATTTTGTAAAAATCTACTGCCAATCATTAGCGGACTGGAGTTCCGCTGTGGCGACCCCTTACCGGGAAAAAGCCGAAAGACAAACAACATAGTGTCATTAAATCATGTGAGAAGTTTTTGTCAATATTATCGTCTTGTATATACCAAAAATAAAGAAAATAAAAGATTATGAAAATATAATCAGAAAACAGACTTAAGACAATGAAAGCAATGAAAAAAATAGGATACCTGGGTGATTAAACAGGCAGGGAAATAGGAAGATTTTAATGGATTTTTTTTTCATATTGACTTTAAAATTTGATTTACTTGGGCTGATAACTGTACAGTAAATTTTTGGAGGTATTGGTTACCAGATTATTAAATGAGACTATATTCACTACTTTATGTAGTAAACCTTTCTTCAAAACATAATTGATGGATGGTGTTAGCTGCTGCCCCAAGCACATAAAGGAGAATATTCCTAAGTCTCGACTTGTATCCAATGCATGTTTGTTCTAGTGAGGTTGATTTTAGGAATTTAAAACCTGGATTTGTACATCATAACTATAATTCTGAACAAGGCTTATAAGGAGGGAGGAATCTTATAATTGTCAAGATTTGTTTAATTCCTGCAATAGATCACCACCAGCCTTACAAGGGCATGACCTTCACTTTATTGAAACTTAGGGCAGCAACATTTATGAGGTAATGCATATCCTAACTCCCGGCATTTGCAACATGCAATTTTTGAGCCAGATATTAACACAATAATGCCTTTCTACATTTCATAGACAGGAATCTATCTGAAATTTTGGCTAAACATAAGTGGGCTAATTTAGGACACAAATGGAAGTGCTCATGTTTCCCATTTTATACTGTTGGTGTTCAGCCTTGCGAATGCTGTGTAATGTATGCCCTAATGTTTTATGATTTGATACTTTTAAGACTTGTATTACAAACCAAATCTAAAACATTGCGGCTTCTTTTTCTGTACTGATTGGGTTATCTAAAACATTGTAAGTGACAGCCTTTTCTCTACTGATTTGGTTTTATATCTTGCCAAATGTTCGTGGATCCTTCTACATAAGCCAGACATCCAGACTGTTTTGTCTCTATATTGAGGAACATTTGATTAATCTCTGTAAAAAAAAAAAAAAAATAGACCATGCTTTTTATAAACATTGTTTCATGTAGGTGTGGCATTTATTAATTGCTCTTATACATAAGGGACCTGTGTTTGTAATTTTGTCTGATGAAGGTGAGACATAGATCTCACCGAAAGCGCTTACCATTATTATTAAAGTACCTTTCTATGATTTTATATTGTGGTTGGTTTTCTCTGGAGAAGCTGTACCTAGTCGCTACGCTTGGGTTGTTGGTTTAATCAGGTGTGGCATTTATACCTTTATTGCATTATGATGTTGCAAAATATATTTACGTTATTTGCTAAACAGAGTGGTAAAAAATGGAATACTAATACTGGTGCATTATTTTCTATAGGATTAAATGCCAACCAATTATTTTTATGCACATCTTTTATGCATAAAACATCTTTGTAATTGACAGAGCTTCAGAAGTTTAGCATTCTTCACACATGTCTACAGCATACGCCATCTTTGAAAGTAATGAATTTAGATATACAAGTAGGGATTTATATTGGATAGTGATTGATTTTTCAGTGTTTTAATACTTTTATATTAATCTGCTTTTTGGATTTATATTGGATAGTGATTGATTTTTCAGTGTTTTAATAATTTTATATTAATCTGCTTTTTGATTCTATTTTCACAACAGACTTTTATTTCCATGATGTGCATGATGATATTGCTGACAAAAACTTGTCACGTGACTGAGCGATATTATGGCAACCATTTGAAATGTCGGGAACCTTCTAGAGCAAGTCCTGAAATACTGAGACTCAGTGGTCAAAAAAAAGTTACATATATAGAGTCTGCGGTGCCACTACTCGGAATATTCCCTTTTTTGAGTTATGGAGCTCTTGAAGTTGATATATATAATTTGGGGGACAGGGGTCGCAGGGGTGGCTTGCCCCCCCCCAACTCAAAAAGAAATTTTAAGCAGTGTGACTTTTGAGATTTGCTTTTCTCCAGATTGTTGGTCCTTTTTTCAGCACTTGGCAACTTGAGTGCCAACATTTTAATAGGGAGCAAATATACAGATATGTTTTGAGTAATGGACTTTCATAAAAGATACAGCAAGAGTTTACTGGGTAAAATTGGTCTTATGCACCTAATAGTTTACCAGTAAATTTAATTCACCTCTGTGCTCACTTTTAATGGTGGTTTTCTTTGATTTGTGGATTTGATTTGCACAGCAAGGGGAGGTTTTCCTTGGTCTGTGCATTTCTGATATTTTGTATGATGGTCATGAATTGCAAAAACTTAAGTATATTGCAGTTGTTGGTAGTTAGAAGGGAAAGTGTCCCCATTTCTCATCTAGTATGATGGTTAAACTCTGGGTATTTGAAGGTGTGCATATATTGGGGGGGGGACTGTAAGTTGGCCTAGTGGAGCAGCAGGAGGGATGTAAAAGATTACAGGCTCCAGAAATATTGCTTTGCAAATCTGTATAGCAGGTATGAATTGATTGACAAACTTTTGTTGATACCTTCATGGAGGGTTGTAAAACTTTTGAATTCCTATAATGCACTTCACAAATGGTCTCTGTTGTAAGAGCATGATCATCACATACTTTTATCAGAGCAAACAGAAAATAGTGGTACAAGAATAATGAAGTGAATTTGACAAGTCAAACTATAAAGCCGCCTTAATAGAATGAATGGCTAACTATGTGGTAACACTTTGTGAGGAATAATTGATCTGATGTTGTCAATCTTCACTTAACCTTGACTGTGGGTTTGGTTCCGTATCTCATAACCGACTCTGCAGTTATTCCAACTCGCGTCTTCCAAAAAACTCTCGAGCTTAGCTTTTACCCATAATGCTCCTCTCAGGATTACCTCTGATCTTGTTTGCCACTTTTAATGACCAGAAGAGTTTCTCCTCTACAGATCTTTCTTTTCTTAAAAAGTAATTGTTTTCTCTTTAAACTATTGTTACTTATTCTGTATAGTTGTTTCGCTTATCCTGCTCCTCTCTAGACTCTTTTCCTGAACACTTCAGTGTTTTCCATCTTAATACCATTGTTGGTAGTGTGTCTTTCCTTCTTTCACTCTATTTACCTTTCTGGTAAGTCTTTAGTACCATTGTTGGTACTTTTTTCTTTCACGTCACTTTTCGCTCCACCGTAACTGTAACCCTTCCGTACCATTGTTGGTACATACTTTCTTGTTTAATTAAAAAAAAAAAAAAACTTTTCCTTTTACTTTCTGTCTGTAAGTCTGTGTATGTGTGTGAGATATGGCAGGAAAGACAAAGGTTACTTCTGGATTCAAAAGATGCCAGAAGCGCTATAGAAAACTACCAAACTCAGATGGACAGCACTCCATGTGTCTACTGCTTGGGTTTCGTGCATGTTCAAGAAGGCTGCACTATTCACTATTTGTCACAACTTCAGCCACCGGGCCCTTGTAGAATGAAGAAACAAGCTGATTTGAAAGGCCTTATTAAATCTGATTTCGACAAGGCCATATCTGGTTCATCTAAATCCAAAACCAACATTGGCTCTCCTGCCACATCTTCTAAGTATGAGGGATCTAAGAAGAGGGGACAATTTGGTTCTGACAGTTTCGTCGACACCACCTTTTAAAATGGCTAGAACCTCCCCAGTTCCCACAGTTTCTGTGGCGCCGAATGGGAAACTTCTCCAAGCCTTGGTGTTGGTTTCTGCACCGACTATTATGACACCTACAATTACCATGGACAAGACTCCAGTAGAACTTCTCTCCCTGGTTCCATCTGTTTTGGAACCGAGGGAGTTCTCTTTTGAAAACAGGCCTAGGACAACATACTCCCTTCAGTGGACCTCGTTTGAGACCAACCTTCAAGCCTATTCTTGGAGAAACTCCATTCCCCATCTGTCCCTTTGATCCGGTCCACCAAAAGCCTCAATCTGTTTTGAGGCTGGTAGACCAGCTCCTGGCGACGAGGGGTTTAGCTTCATTGGTTCCTAGCTTCCCTGGCTATGGAACTGTCCCCATAGTTTCAACTGTTGGTCCTCCTCTGACTCCAGCTCAGTCCTGGTTTTGACTGTCTCTGTGCTAATTAGATCTACATCTCCTGCACAGATAACTGCCCTGTGTTCTTCGGTTCTGTCGGCACAGGAGACCTCTCGGGGTTGTTGCTTCATTGTCCGTTTCGGGGAACATGGTTGTACTCCAGTGTTGTTGGAGCCGTCCATGCTCCTTGGGGCTTCAGTACATGTGAGCTTGACACTGGCTTTGGAGATGGCTTCCTCTGTACAAGATGGGACCACAGTTCTAAAGGAATCTATTTTGGTTCTGGACTCTGATTCCTCTACTTTCCAGGCCATGGAGAGGGCCTTGTCCACTGCTGGCTCAGTCTATACCAGTTTCGTCGGACTGACAACCCTGCCCTACCCCTTGCCCATAGCTTCTGGCATCTACCCTGGGACAATGGGCACAAACCTCTGGATCCAACCACGGTGGTCATGTCTTCTTAAGAGACCTCTCCAGTCCGTCCCACCAGGAAGATAATCCCTGAAGAGGAAGTGCAAGAGGAAGCACTTGGACTCCCCTGAAGAATCTTGCGCAGAAGATACCCATTTCGATGAAGGGGAGGGTTCCCCATAGTCACCCCCAGAAGATGTCTCCTTTGGAGACATATTAGAGATCCTGAAACAGAGGGGGTGGCTGGACTTCCTTTCAACCTTCCTGAAAGGAATCTGTATACGTGGTGGCTTTCTCTGCCCTGTCAGTCAACCTCCTGGATCTCTCCACCCGCTGATGATCTAATTAAATTGATTGCACAACAGGCTTGGAAAATACCTGATTCCATTGACCCAATTCCTAAGAGACAACATTTTATCCGCTCCTCTGTATCAACAGCATTGGGCTAAAGGAATACTATTAGATGCCGTGGTAGTAGCGGCAGCCACCAGAAAGGAACTTGCTGATGAAAGTCGTACTATCCATCTCCTAATAGAGTCTAGGATGATAGATTTGGAAAGCACGTATATGCTGCGACCATCCCACTCAGGTCCTTTAACTTCATGGCACATTTCACAAGACTTCACGATCTGATATCCGGTACTCTAAATGGAGCATTAGCTGATGCGGGGTTCAGGACAAAGTAGCTTCCCAGTTGGCAACCTTTGATTCAATGTGCAGTTTGTCCATGAGGCACATTGTGCAAGCAGCCGAAGGGATGACTAGGGCAACTGGGTTCTGGCATAGCCATCAGGAGACAAACTCTGGATGTGCTTATGTGAATTTGTGGAGCCATTCAAGTCAGTACCCTGTTTGACAGAACACCTCTTTTTGGCCTCGACACCCTTGCCACTTGCGACAAGGATGAAAAGACAATTTCTGCCATGGGTGTATGCTTTTCTACTCCTCAGTGGTCTTATTCCAGGAACCAGAGAAGTGGGAAACTATGGTTCAAAAAAATCCCAAGGACCTTTCCACGACTCACATGGCACTGACTCCCCCAGGACAAAGAGGGAGTTAGAATGGAATACACCATCCTTGAGGCAGAGGTGGCCCGCAAAATCAAGGTTCCAGAGATTCTTTCCCTGGTAACTCCTTTCAGTGCTCCTGAATGGAGGCCCGATTGCCTTCTTCTGGAGGCAGTTGGGATTCAGTTTATCCCTGCACCAACCTGCCTAGCAAAGGATATAACAGAGGACAATTGGGTGCAGAGGATTATAACCAGAGGTTACAATATCCCATTCACAAAGGAACCAAGACAATCCCAAAGAATCCCAGATGTTCCACCTAGTCACAAGGGATGCAGGAGTCTTAGAAATTCAGAAACTGCTAAACAAAAGAGCCATCCAAGCAGTCCCACAAGACCAGATAGGATCCGGAGTTTACTCAAGATTCTTTTTATTGCCAAAGAAAACAGGTGACTAGAAAAGTTATGGATCTCAGTGTTTTGAACAAGTCTGTTCAGCAAACCAAATTCCAGATGGTTACATGTGTTCAGTAGATCTTCAGGATGCTTATTACCATATAAAAATGGGCAAGTGCTCCAGAAGTTTCCTGCACTCCCAGCTGGGAGACAATCATTACCAGTTCAGAGCCCTGCCCTTTGGTCTCACCACAGTTCTTAGGATGTTTACCAAATGCATGGCAGTGGTAGCAGCTCACTTCAGATTGGAAGGATTCTGCATGTTTCCATACCTAGGTGACTCTCTCATTACCAGTCCCACCAAGCATCTACTGTTACAGGCAAAAGACTACGCTGTTCAAACTTGTTCACTGGGCATCACTATAAACTATGAAAAATCCCATCTAGAACCAACACAGCCGTTAGAATTCATAGGGGCGATGCTAAACACAAACACCTGCATCACGTCTCTTCCACCAGAAAGACTTCAGAGAATAAAATCACAAGTGAATCAGATTATTCGCAGCAAAGAGGTGACAGCAAATTTATTGTTGCAAACTCTAGGATCAATGTAAGCCTCCATCATTTAAGTTCCCCTTGCGAGATATCACATGGGGGATTCTTCAGTGTCTTTTGGCATCCCAGTGGTCCTTACTGACTCTATCAGTATCCCATCTGGTAGTGATCACCAGTGTATGCAAGAAGTACCTCACTTGGTGACTTCACTCCAACGGGATTTTGGTAGGCGCAGACCCTTTGTCTGTCCTCAGCCTCAAGGCATAGTGACCAAGGATGCATCGCATATAGGGGGGGGGGGGTATTATCTGTGAAAGGCATTCCATGGCACTTGGTCCCAGCTGGAGGCCAATTTGCATATCAGTGTTCTAGAGATGAGGGCAGTGCTGTTAGCTTAGTGAGAATTCCAAGAAACCCTCCCCTTGGGAATGATTGCAATTCAAACAGACAGCATGTCAGTAGTCTGGTACATCAACAAGCAAGGGAGGAACCAGATCTTAACCTCTTTGCCAAGAAGCACTCTGTGGGCAGTAGGCAAATTTATCCAACCACTTTCCATTTGCAAAGCATATTCCTGGGAGCTCCAACATGATTGCAGATAAATTGAGCAGTAGCATTCTAATGCTTCCACGAGTGGTCACTCAATCCTTTGGTGGTGGTGGTAAGGATATTCTGGCAATGTAGTCAGCCCTGCTGCTATCTCTTTGCATACCCCCTGAACAAGTGCAACAGCTGATTTGTCCAGATTCCCCCTCCAGGTGAGACGCCAGGAGATGCTGTCCTGCCCGATTGCCCCCCCCCCCCCGGTCATTTCCCCCAATTCCTCTCATCTTACAGTTTCTGAAGAAAGTCAGCAGGTCGGAGAACAGGATAATTGTCATTGCCCCATTCTGGCCTTGACAAATATGGTTTCCCTTTCTTTGGCCTCTCTCCGAACGGAAACGTTGGATCCTGGACCCAGCTTCAGACCTCCTGTCCCATCCAGAAGGACTGGTTCATCTGAATCGTCAAAACCAAAAGCTCACTGTATGGCTTCAGCAGTTCCAGTGATTGCCAGACATAATAGTCTCACTGCCCCAGTTCAGCAAATTGTTCTAGCCTCCCATAAACCTTCGACTAGACAATTGTTCATTAGCAAATGGCAAAATGTTTCAGAATAGGCTACAGAGAACAACCTTAACCCATATTCTGCACCAGTTGATAAGGTATTGGAGTTTTTAGCATCACTTTTCAGTGCAGGAGCATCCTCCTCACCCATACGAATGCATTTTACATTTAGCCGCAGTTTCGAATTTTCATAATGGTCTAGATGATACAGCTGTAATGTCCCATAAATTTTGCAAAGCCTTTCTAAAAGGAACGTTGATGCTCAGACCCCCAAGCAAAGACCCTTCTTCACCTTGGGACTTGAATGTAGTGTTACCATCTCTAATTAATTCCCCATTTGAACCATCCACAAGTTGCAATTTGAAGTATTTATCTTAAGAGACCTTATTTTTAATTGCGATTACTTCTCCTAGTAGAGTATTTGAGCTACAAGCCGTATCCTGCAAGCCTCCTTACCTAATCTTTCATAAGTGCACGGTGTCCTTGCAAACAAATCCCACCTTTTGACCAAAAAGTAGTGTCTGAGACTAATATTAACCAGACTATACAGCTTTCCGTAATTTTTCCCCAAATTTTCAAACAAGGGTGAGTATTGTCTGCATTTGCTATATGTTCATAAGCAGTTACATTTCTGCTTTCACAGAACAGAATTCAAAAAATATGATCAATTGTTTTTGTTCTCTTCTGCTACTCTAGGAAAACCAGTTTCTAAGGTTACTCTATCTAAATGGCCCAAGGACTGTATAACAAAAGGAAAGTGCAACTGCCAGGACCTGCAAAGGCACATTCAGCGAGGGCAGTAGCCGCTTCTGCAGTCTTTCATTCCAGAGCTTCTATAGACTATATCCGTACA